>NW_026863089.1:0-91214 GCF_026571515.1 Ruditapes philippinarum | reverse complement strand
ATTTTGTTAAATTTGAAAATAAGCTTATGAAAACAGCACAGGTAGGATTGGCTATTATGAACACATTGTTAGTTTGCATGTCATTTAAAAAGCATTATAGTTTAGCCATAGTGTGAATTCTATAGAATCTGAATTGTTTTATTGTAAATATTTTCTAAAATTGTTTAAAAAAAAATAGTGTTAGTGATAATTACCCTTTAAGTGCTTTGATTATGATACAGACAGGCCTATGCCAGCAGTAGAGAATGGTGAGTCTTCATGTGTATACTGTATTCATCAACAAGTCTCTAATTCCTCGCTGATACATCTTGCTAACCAGTTTCTTACTTATAATACTCATCACAAATACTTTGAATCCTCTCTTATTTACTGTAATATTTAAATTCCTTTTTTAGCTCACCTGTCACAAAGTGACAGGGTGAGCTTTTGTGATCGCTTTTCGTCCGGCGTCCGTCCGTCGTCTGTCCGTCGTCCGTCCGTCCGTAAACTTTTGCTTTAAATGACATCTCCTCATAAACCACTGAGCCAATTTCATCCAAACTTCACAGGAATGTTCCTTTGGTGGTCACCTTTAAAAATTGTTCAAAGAATTTAATTCCATGCAGAACTCTGGTTGCCATGGCAACCAAAAGAAAAATCTTTAAATATCTTCTTTTATATCTTCTTTTAAAAAAAACCATAAGTGCTAGAGCTAAGATATTGGGGCATGAAACATCTTCTAGTGAGTGTCTACCAAGTTTTTCAAATAAAAAGCCCTGGGGTCAAAAATTGGCCCCGCCCCTGGGGGGTCATTGATTTTTCCCTATATGCATATAGTAAAAACTTAAAAAAATCTTCTTTTAAAAGTACCGTAAGAGCTAGAGCTTAGATATTTGGCATGAAACATCTTCTAGTGAATGTCTACCAAGTTTGTTTCAAATAAAAGCCCTGGGGTCAAAATTGGTCATTGATTTTCCCTATATGCATATAGTAAAAACTTAAAAAATCTTCTTTTAAAGAACCCAAAGAGCTAGAGCTAAGATATTAAGCATGAAACATCTTCTAGTGAGTGTCTACCAAGTTTGTTCAAATTAAAGCCCTGGGGTCAAAATTGGCCCCGCCCCGGGGGTCATTGATTTGCCCTATATGCATATAGTAAAAACTTAAAAAATCTTCTTTTAAAGAACCATAAGAGCTAGAGCTTAGATATTTGGCATGAAACATTTTCTAGTGAATGTCTACCAAGTTTGTTCAAATAAAAGCCCCGGGGTCAAAATTGACCCCGCCCCAGGGGGTCATAGATTTTCCCTATATGCATATAGTAAAAACTTAAAAAATCTTCTTTTAAAGAACCCAAAGAGCTAGAGCTTAGATATTTGGCATGAAACATCTTCTAATGAGTGTCTACCAAGTTTGTTCAAATAAAAGCCCTGGGGTCAAAATTGGCCCCGCCCCAGGGGATCATTGATTTTCCCTATATGCATATAGTAAAAACTTAAAAAATCTTCTTTTAAAGAACTCAAAGAGCTAGAGCTAAGATATTTAGTATGAAAAATGTTCTAATGGGTGTCTACCAAGTATGTTCAAATAATAGCCCTGGGGTCAAAACTGGCCCCGCCCGGGGGGGTCATTGATTTTCCTTATATGTGTATAGCAAAAACTTAAAAATCTTCTTTGGAAAAACCCAAATAGCTAGAGTTTAGATATTAAGCATGAAACATCTTTAAGTAAATATCTACAAAGTTTGTTGAAATAAACGCCCGGGGGTCAAAACTGGCCCTGCCCCAGGGGTGTCATTGTTTTTAACTATATGTGTATAGTAAAAACTTAAAAAATCTTCTTTTAAAAAAGCCAATGAGCTAGAACTTAGATGTTTAGCATGAAACATCTTCTTATGGGTGTCTACCAAGTCTGTTCAAATAAACAAATAAAAGCCCTTGGGTAAAAATTGGCCCGGGGGTGGGGGGGACTATATACAGGTGAGCGACCTCAGGGCCATCATGGCCCTCTTGTTATTCATTATATAAGCTGTAATTTCTTACTAAGTCATATTCATCTCAAAGGCATAAAATATTCCTAGACATACTTATTTTATCACTATACAGTCCTATACATCCATAAAACTTAATTATCTCCTATTGGACATCTTAAATAATTATGTATTAAATTCCTCTATTTTTGATCAATGATACATAAATTCCTCACTTATTCACACTTGAAACTTAAATTCTTCTGGTGAGTGTCTACCAAGTTTATTCAAATAAGGGCCCTGGTGTTAAAATTGGCCCCGACCCGGGGTAATTGGATTTCCTTATATGTATATAGTTAAAACTTAAAAAATCTTTAAAAAAAAGCCAAAAAGCTAGAGTTAAGATACTAAGCTTGAAATATCTTCTAGTGAGTGTCTACCAAGTTTTTTCAAATAAAAGCCCTTGGGTCAAAATTGGCCCCGCCCAGTGGTGGGGGGGTCATTGTTTTTCCCTATATATGTTTAGCAAAAACTTTAAAAAAAATCTTCTTTTTAAAACCCCAAACAGCTAAAGCATAGATATTTATCATGAAATGTCCTCTAATTGTTGTCAGACAAGTTTGTTCAAATAAAAGCCTCTGGGTTAAAATTGGCCCCTCCCTGGGGGCCTAAATACAGGTGAGCAAATTCAGGGCCATCATGGCCCTCTTGTTCTAAGAGAAATTAAGAGGTTTTGCTTCCGTCTGGTTGTCATTCCTGTTGCTGTCCAGAAACTTTAACGTTGGCCATTATTTTATTTATTTTTTATTTCTGAATGGTCTGTCCTACTTTGACACAACAACCCTTTGGACAAGACATTTTAGTAAAGCAGAGTGAACTTGATCTTGACTCATAAATGACCTTGACATTCAAGGTCAAATGTTTGCATTTTGCTTGATTTTAGGCCGTGTTGCACAGGTGAAAACCCGGGTTATAGTATGGTGAATGTCGGGTGATGGACAGGCAGGCAGGCGGACGGGGAAAAATTTTTGTAACAGTTTTCTCAGCAACTACTCATCACAGCCTCTTAATATTTGGCATGCAGCATTAACATGTGGTCCCATACCTTGTGATTCAATTTCAGGTCAGTTGCTCACCCACTTCTTGTTTACTGAATTAGTTAAATTTTCGACATTTAATCAATGATCAATGCTAAATTTTTTTCATTACATCACAATCTCATGATATTTGGTATACAAATGCAACTCGGCCTTTTCTGTCTTTGACCCACTTTCGATTTAAGGTACAGTCAAGAAAGCCTTAGCGATCCCCTGATTTCAACCACATACTGTCTTATCCGACCTTGTTTCAGTCCTCCCAATGTATTTTCCTATATAAATTGTCTGAATTATATGACTCCCTGTCATATGTGACAAGCGACCTTAATTGTCTGGTCCCAATGCATTGGTTTGTTTGATTTAAACGACTTTCACACCAATTAATTGCCCGTTAATCAGATAGATAATACCTGTTTTAACACCCAGAGGGCCAAAATGATGAAGTCCAATTATAATCCAGTAAACAAACTAGATACACATCTATGTCTCAATTACACAGTTGATGTGTTTACAGTTATCAAGTGACGTAGCGTCTACTGCCAAATATGGTAAGCATGATGCAATCAATGTGTGTGTAATAGACATAATGACCTGAGCAAACTGGATAAATGCAGAATATAAATTACAATAACTTGTGTGTATGCACAGGTGAACTTAAAAATATGTTTCCTCTTTCTGCTCTGTCATTATTGTCTCAAGAATTGAAAGTTTCCTTTCCAATTTTGCAAGTCCCTTCTCAACTTCAAGTTTTCCCTCTTTTCTTGGGTCATCTGTGTTTCAAGATCAGAATGTTTCTTTTTCAGTTCTGTGTGTTCCTTTTAAGCTTCAAGTTTTCCCTCTTTTCTTTTGCCATCTGTGTTTCAAGTTCAGTAAGTTTCTTTTTTAATGTAGCATGTTCCATTTCAGCTTCAAATTTTCCCATCTTTTCTTGGGACACCTGTGTTTCAAGTTTAGTAAGTTACTTTTTCAATTCCGTGTGTGACTTTCAAGCTTCAAGCTTTCCCTTCTTTTCTTTATAGACATTTGTTTTTCAAGTCCTAAGTTTCTTTTTCAATTGAGCATGTTCCATTTTAGCTTCAAATTTTCCCTTCTTTTTTTTGAGATACATGTATCTGTGTTTTAAGTTTCCTTTCCAATTTGAAAATATATATATATATATATATAAAGGTTTTGGGAAATGCAGAATATAAATTACAATAATTTGTGTGTGGGTCAAAAGGTGAACTAAGAAATATGTTTCCTATTTCTGCTCTGTCATTATTGTCTCAAGAATTGAAAGTTTCCTTTCCAATTTGGCAAGTCTCTTCTCAGCTTCAAGTTTTTCCTCCTTTTCTTGGGTCATCTGTGTTTCAAGTTCAGAAAGTTTCCTTTTCAGTTCTGTGTGTTCCTTTTAAGCTTCAAATTTTCCCTCCTTTTCGTTGGGTCATCTGTGTTTCAAGTTCAGAAAGTTTCTTTTTTCAGGTGTGTGTGTTCCTTTTAAGCTTTCCTTCCTATTCTTTGGATATCTGTGTTTCAAGTTCAGAAGTTTCTTTTTCAATGTAGCATGTTCAATTTTAGTTTCAAATTTTCCCTCCTTTTCTTTAGGCTTTCAGTTCTGTGAGCCTTTTCTTCAGTTGTCTTTGATCTAATTCAAATTTAAATTTTCCCTTAGAAACCTTATTACCATTGGGTGACGGATTGTCTGCCATTACAAAAGCTCTGTGTTTAAGTGAGCTAAAAAAAGGTGGAGAACATGGCCCCTGATTGTGATGGCTCTTGTTGAAAACCTGGTCTCTTTGCATTGCCATATTTCTGGTTTTATTTTACCTGGAAAGCTTGCTCTTTCAATAAGTTTACCAGATTTTATACTGTTTGCTGCTTCATATTAACATTCAGTAAATGTAAAATAGAGAAAAACAGAATCCCTAAAGAAGGTCCAACACAACACAATTGAAAATGTTGCAGGCTCGGTTTGATTGAGCCTGTTCATGGACGGTATTGGAAAGTGCAAGTTACCGTCCACGCCCCCTAGCACCGGCTTAAGCAGAATTCAACATTTAACACGAACATGGTGAAATTTTGAATTTAGAAACATCCGCAGATGTGTTCATACGGGGGTTATCATGGAACCTTCAATGTGACACAGTAGTGCCATTCCATGAAAAGCGGTGTATGGTCCCCAAGTAAAAGAATGCTTTTGCCCTAAACGAGAAAACAATGGGCGGAACTAAATAAAATGGAATTTTGAAAGGGGATCTGAGGTTATGAAGCCTGCATATCACAGATAAGACGTCAAAAGACAAATTTAAAAAGCAGGCAACATATCCTAAGGGTGATTATACAGTATTCAAGTAGGAATACTGGAACCACCCAAGATGAAAATGTCCAAATAGATGAAACTTAAAGTACCACATAACATGTAAACACAACAACAATGTCGTGCTGAACGATCTTCAAGGATCGAAAATATAACATCATTGATTAAATGTACGGGGAGACTTTTTACAGCCGCCACACGGCACAAATAACACGAATGTGACAATAAAATAGAGAAAAACAGAATCCCTAAAGAAGGTCCAACACAACACAATTTAAACTTTCATTTAAAATAAACAAGCTCATTTGTAAAGCTTGGCAAGTCCATTACACAATATGAGCAGCAAAAAGTTCAGAATGTTTAAGATACTATACTCACTTGTGTTTCCATATATTGATTCATTGGATTAAAAAATATTAGGCCAAAACCCATGCAAGAGTATCTAGTTTATTTTATATAGTGTGTCTTCACATTAGTAGGAAGCTTAGTCCAGAGATGTAGGTTAACTATTCTAGCTACCTTACGGAATGCTGGTGAACCCGCATGGTGTCTGTGTGAAGATTAATGCAAAAACAATGGTAAAGAGGGTTTTTCCCCACCATTAAAGTTGGCTAGTCTTAGTGTGACTTGAACAGTTTCTATGTGATTTAAAAACTGAAACACATGGACATTGATACAGGAAAATGGGTGTTGTAAATACAGGGCAAATTGTAAGCACTGTTTCCATAAAAAAACTTTTTCATCCAATTCATGCATAATATTGTTTTTAATCAAAAAGGCAAAATTAATCATTCATTTATATTTTACGGTTTATGACACATACAAAACCCAGTTCTATTGTACTAAAATATGTAAAACTTTAATAGCAACCAATTCTATTTTCTTCATTGAAGTAGGTTCCATAGAGACATAAATTTAAAGGTCATGTAACTCAATTTTTTTCATGGTTTTATATCATAAATATGATGCTCAAATGATTATTTATCAATATTGTAAGTGCCAAAATACATTATTTGTAAAGATATTACCGAATTAACATTTCATGTAGATAAAGGGAGGTAATTAGAAATTTGTTTTCGATAAAGTCTAAGCCAAATTTTTCAATAAGAAATGAATGCATATATTTTAATGATTAATTAAAATGCGTATAAACATTTGCAGTACATATGAAACATAAATTTGGATGTTTGGAAATTGTTTTAGAAGAATAATTATATACATTTATTAATTTTCAGCAAGTGTTGTTACATCATGAATTACAACATACAGGGTCTTGAAATGTTTATGTTTTAGATGCATGTAGTATCTGATCTTTTTAAGTTGTAACATGATCTTGAAAACTATTTGATAAATACAGTACATATCACTGGCCTTTGAGTATCTTTGTTTTTAAGTCCCAGAAGGGTCATACTCTATCTAGTTAGTCATCAAGTTGGCTAACACAGAATCTTAAGTTATATCTAGGTAAGTAGAGGGTTTATAAAGACATGAAATGACAAACTTGTTGGTGCCTGTCTGTATCATTAGAGATTTATATACCGGTATACTGTATAGGGCTAATGTCTTGATAATGATATACATTGTATCATTGATATATTCAAAATTTGCTTTGATTTTTACAATTCAGAATATTGATACAAAATTAAAACCCTTTTTCTCCCCGTCTTGTTTAAACATCTATCTTGTTGGAAGTGAGGAGTCACTTCTCACCATTTTCTTGGCTATTGATATATTTTTGATGATTAAATAAGCATGTATAATACATGATTACAGTTTATAACATGTATTTGAATTAATTTCACAGTACCAGCTATGTAGTTTGATATATGTCAATTTATTGCCGATACTTTGTTTTTGGGTTTGTACATCCTGAGCATGAGACTTCCAAGTTAGGGAAAGGGTCAATTTCATTATATTTTTAGTAATAAAAAATTATTATAAATCTTTAAAAAAAATTTATTCATGCAATTTTTTCCTGTATTTTTTCACCACCATGTGCTTATGTTTTGTGATCATGATGTATGCATTTCAATAATTATTTTAACAGAATCTTTTTTAAAGCTGATGATTGGATTTTGACCTTGGGCGATCCCCTATCAAAGTTATTGGAATGATTTGGGATGGTTAATTAAGTAGGTCACAAACAGGTTTAGAAAATCAAATTTCAAAAAGGTCAAAAGTTAAGGTCACTGTTGCCTTGTTCATTAAAAACTTTTCCAGTGTAACTTGAGAAAACCATTTGCCTACATTCTTTAGAGTTGTATTTAGAATGGTCAGGAGATGACCCATATTGGTTTTGAGGTTAGTTGGCAAGGTCACATTTGCCTTGACCATTAAACGCTTGTCCAACCAGTACTGAGACAATGTTTCTGCCTAGAGTCCAAGATTTAGTGCAAAGGTAGATCATGATATTGAGAGGACCAATAACTAGAGAATGCTTTGGCTTACAGATTTAAGATTTGTTGTACACGCTTGTCTTCACTCTTGACAAGCTAGTACATAATCCCTATCAACTTTGATGCCAGTCAGTCAAACTTCAAAGTGGGTTTTTACTAAAAACCAACCAATAATAACAACAGAATACTTTAGCCCATAGTCATTAGATTCAGTTTGTTGAGAATGCTTTGGCCTATATTCATAAGACTTGATGTGCATGTTTGTCATGACCAGTAGATCACCCCAATCTGTTTTTAGGTCAGACATCAAAGGTCAACTATAAAGCCTTGACCATAAAAAAATTGTCATACCAATCACATGAAAAAGGTTTGGCATTCAGTCCGAAGTTTAGTTTTGAGGTTAGTCATGATTAGTAGATGACCCCTGTTGACTTTGTGATCGGTAGGTCAACATCACTATTATTGTTTAAATAATAAACTTTAGAATGCTTTGGCCTACACTAGAACTGTGAACAATCTAGCTTTTCCTTGCTGTTATATTTGTGATACATGATCAGATGTTGTGAGCTTTATTCCCAGGACAGTATATCCTGTTAACTTTAATTACAGCATTTCACTCCTACACCATTCTGTTCTGGGCTGAATGCTTTGGGGCCAATGACCCCATACTTACTATTTTGAATGCCGTTTGTCTTGTAGCTTACAATTGTTTGTTCTGTATCTAAAATCAATCTATTGTCATATAAATATCAATATATTGTCATGATTTGTTAATTTTACATTAACACCGTTATATTTTGTGCATCTTATCTAGTCATTTGTTGATTTTATGCTTGTTTTTATAAATACACACATTGCTAAAGACATGCTCCTCTTGTTATTTTTATTGCCCTATGAGAATATGAAAGAGAATATGAAGTGAAAATTAAAAAAAATACTGTACATATTGACAGGTCACATACCTTACACAAAGATACATTGATGCACATGATAGGAGTATAGATTAGTCCCCCCACCCCGACAACTAAAACAGAACATCAACTACAACTTATTCACCCACACAAGCACGCAAACGGGAAAATAAGTCTGGAGAAAACGTGTAAATTACAAACAAAACTGTATTCGTCTGCTATATACCAAATTTAAACAAAAACATTTTATCTAATAATAAGTGCTTCAGTGTTTTCTTATTAGGAGAGGGAAGTTTTGTTTTGTAGCATATTGTTTCCAGACAAAAACACAACATTCCGGAAATAACTATACATTCATTTTGTAATTGTAGAAGTTTTAGGAATGCATTAAAATCTTCATCAGCATTATTTATTATTAGGTGAATAAATTATAGTCGCTAACAACGATTTGTGCGTGTTTGTGTGTAATTTCAAACAACATTTTACAATCACTTTGAACTTTGAACTTTTATTTTCAAATTCTAGGCCTCTGAGAGGCATCAGAATACAACATATTAAACATGAACAAATGACGTAATACAAATTTGCTATATAACATGAACAAATGACATGATACAAATTTGCTATGACTAGATAAACAGAAAATTATCATATCAGACTAAATTTGAGAAATATCAGACAAAATTTGAGCAATATCAGACACTGAGCCATTTCTAACACATAGGAAAATTTGCTATATAACATGAACAAATGACCTGATACAAATTTGCTATGACTAGATAAACAGAAAATTATCATATCAGACTAAATTTGAGCAATATCAGACAAAATTTGAGCAATATCAGACACTGAGCCATTCCTAACACATAGGTGATAAAAATACATGTTAGCCTTAAGAAACATAATATTATACTACACAATACTATTTACTATCAAAATGTATACATATATTACACAACCTCGTTTATCATTTGAAAACATGCATTACTTTCCTGCAATAAACAGCAAGTTTAACAAGCTCGTTTTTGTCTGTACTATTCATTAGCAATGAATATTTCAAAGTATTAGGATTACTAGTATATCTTACTGAAATATATTTACGACGCTCCTGCTTAAAAAAGTCACACACAAACAGGTAATGAAATTCATCCCCTAAAGAGTTTGTATTACATAAATGACATGTTCTTTCATCTCTCGGGATTACCAAAGAATCTCCCCTTTTCTATAGGTAATCTATGGTTCGTACATCTGAACTTTAAAATAGCATTAGACAAATGGTAAGGCAAAGTATCTAGATAATTTTCAAAAACAAAGGAATCTTTGTACATTCTGTAATTAAGGCTTTTACTGGACTCAGCCACAAAACTATGCCATTGTTGTAAATATTGATCTCTCAATCTAGTTTTAACAATGTTCTTGAACAATTCAACTTGCGATCCCTAAAACGCAGCATTGCTAGTGAGCGTTTGACATTTCAAAACAGTGTTTTTTATGAATTTGTTCTTATCTTTTTGATCACTAAAACCCCATGTTTCACCTAAATAATTTATGATTTGGTATTCAAATGTATTGATTTGACTTTCATCGTAACTTGAAATGAATGATGACCTTCAGAACTTTAAATTCTTGATGACCTAGTTAAATATTTTGCAATATGAGTAGTTTCCTCTTCGTATTGTGTGTCTGTTATTACCACTTTTTGAATATTTTTATTTTATCAAGTATTCATTTAACAAAACATGTTTTGAGATGATGATTTTAAAAGAAAGTCTTCTGCAGTTTCCGGGAAAAAAATGATATCTTTTGCAAAAAGGAAAACAAAATAACTTGAACAACGAGAGCATTGAGCTATTGTTGCAATTGAAATGGTCAGTCACAACTCTTTTGTTGGTCAATGAAATTTATCTACTTTTTTTACAAAGGAATTTCAATAAAACGACAACAACAACAAATCAAAGCACAGAAGGCGCTGAATTTGTTTGGGTCAAGGTACAGGTTGTGAGATTATATGTATAGTGCCACCAATGCTTTCCAGCGTTTTAATTATAGTAAATTGGCTATAAGACTAATTGCAACACTGATATTCAATCCAATGTTTATTTGACTTAAACAATTTGAAAAAAAAAATGAGTTGCCTTTACTGGGATTTGAACTCCAGACCTCTCGCTTCCTAAGCGAGCGCGAAAACCCTTCAGCCACGGTGAATTTATATGTGAACGGCCTGAAGAAAACCATATTATTCTAAATTAGGGCTTGTAACGACTTTAACTGTTGTTTAACACAGATGTAAATAATCCTGGAGCTTACTATAAGCATGTATATTTATAAAGAATCAAAGGGCTGCAAGTTCTGTGGTATTTTGTGATCTTTGCAATCTAAATCGTACTGTATATCTGTATGTATTTTCCTGTATAAATTTATTTTTATGCATTATAATTCATTTTGCAAGGCACCAAAGTTTGATACATACGGAATTCTGCATAACTATGGTTGCATCAAAATATCATTTATGTTCATTTTTTACGACAGCTACACTTTATCCTTGCATATCATGGCTACTTCCTTAACAAAGACACTTAAAAAAGAATTAAAAAAGTTTCCTCGACTGGGATTTGAAATCCTGACCTCTCACTCACTAAGCGAGCGCGTTACCCCTGCACCACGGAGAAGTTATAGATACAATGTCTGAATAACATCAAGTCATTCTAAATTTAGAACTCGACAATTTTCATTGATAAAATCATATTCATCCGCGTAATTTGTGATTGTGCATTTATTGACAATTCTATAAGCCAACGCTATTTTCAAACTTTGAATGCGTTGTAATTTGTTGGATACTTGTAACAAAATAAAAATATTTCTTTCTTTAAAATCGCTAGTTTTAAGCTGTTCTGAGAACTACTTGTTGTTAGGTTTGTCGTAAACTTCTGTGTCAGAGATTGAATGTCCGCTTTGTATTTACTTATTTTCGATCAGAAAATACAATAAAACAATATTAGAAATCTTCGACCATTCGGGAATTATTTTGCTTGAAAATTAATGTGCCTGTCTTTGACCATCTTTACGCAGTGATCTCTCCTGAATTTTTCGGCGTTAGTGTACATATAAAGGGAAGTCACCGCTTCAAAAAAGTGGACTACTTTCGGCATTTGCAATTAACAACATTAGACTCTGAAATTTCGCTACCATTATTTGTTTGGTCTGACGACCCAAACAAATAAAAACCCATTACATTTTCATTGCTATACTTTGCTTTAAAACCCTCTGTATATGAGTAGTAATACATGTATAAATCACAATGGAAATGAGAGAATTGTGTTAATATTTAAGCTATTAAAATATATAGGGTATTAAATTTAGCTTTTTTGGGCAGTCATTTCCCTCTCAAAATATTTTCTTTGTCCCTAGTGTGTCGTAAATTTCCCTCTTATACCGAATTGATAAAAAAAACAAGCACAATTATTCAACCATTTGATATTGATCTATTTACAGCTTTGTTTAACAATATGTTATACACAATACAAACACATATACATGTATATTTATATACATAAAACATGCATTGCAACATTATTGATAATTATCTCCAGAAACTTTTAACACATTTACTGTCAAAGTCATAGTACACTTCCTGACAGTTTTTATATTAAACTCTTGAGGATTGTTTTATTTTTTATCCTATATGTCAACGTAAGTTTAGAGTTAGTGCGAAACTTTTGTCCCCAACCACTAAAATGATATTCACTTGAAGTACACTGTACATATTGTATGTCATTATCCAAGACACATAATTATAGCATATATTGTTACTCAATTATCCCCCTTGGTGAACTTAAAATATTTCTGAATAAGCTTTTGTAACGCAACCATTAAAACAAGTATAATATACTTTAAACATTAAACATGTCTTCATGACCATTATTAAATGACACTGTCCATTTCTAAAATGAAATTTTATTTCATTACAATGTTTTCATCTCTGCGCAGTAAGAAAACCATAACTGTATATCTCTGAGTCAATGAGAATAGGCCTAGTCGAGTGCACTGTCCTGTAACTTATATCTTATGTACACAGGAATAAATAATATATAATTTCAACTACAATCATATGACATGTGTCTACATCGAAACATCACTATTGATTGTAAGAGGTGAATATAGATGTATTTGTGTATTTATATAACAAATTAATAAATAGGTAAGAAATTAATCTTTATCTAAAAGCACAGCTGTAAAAGAATTCCAACCATGGTCCTGGCTTAAAAAAACAGATGAACCAGCTGCCCGCTGTACCCACACGGAATCACTTGTTTTCAAATGAACACTTAATGCCTTCGAACCACAGGCATGATAAGAGTTGTCACCAGTAAACACACGTCCAATCACATTATCATTGCCCATTATATTCAGAATCATCCATTGTCCGCCATCACCTAAGCATGCGGTAACGTGAAACATGTAAACCCCAGAAACAGGGGCGATAAATTTTCCAGTCTGGAAATTAAAAGCATTGCCAATGTTGGTAATTTCAACATCATACATGACTTTAGCTGTGCCGGCTACAGGAAGCGAGCCCGATATCCCGACGTGGGTAGACACCGCTAACTTTTTAGTAGAAGATTGTTCCAATTCACTTAATCTCTCTGAAAGCCTTACGTTTTCCTTTTGAAGATCAACTAATTGGTCCCATATTGTGTGTAGAAACCAGCTAAAACAGACAGAAAAACCAACTACTTAGACAAAAAAAAATTTCTCCATCCTGTTTACTTATAGACTATTAAACACAAACTTACTAAGTCCCCGTGTAAAGGTTAATTTTCACAAAATCTATGTAATCGTTATAATATATAATATAATCCCCGTTTCGCATTCATTCATTTACATAATATTTATTATGCTTGTATTAAATACAGTAATGTTATAGCTGAATTTGTGTATTCGTTGACATTAAGTTATATTAAATTACTATTATAATACATATAATGTAGCCGTTTAATCTTCCTGGGTAGTAAATTACATTTAAAAGCAATAATTTACCAAACTATTTAAATTATGTAAGTATTCGAACGGGAAAGTCATTCAGCCACTGTTTGTCATGTAATGTACTAGTAGACCATTTTGTCTTTTTTAAATACAAAATGCATCTACCACTACAATTATCAGTATTACTAGTAATATATTTTATCGTATTATCATATACGTTAAATTTTTGGCTGGAGATTGATAGAATATACAAGGGATATTGAAACAAGTTTATCACTGATAAACCCTTGATGACTTTAACAAAAAAGATTTTCTCGTGTTGTTCGTGCATGTACGCCTCCAGATGAGCCAAAATATTTCAAGAAAACATTGAGAAAATAATAAAAATATTTAAAGAAAAGTAAAAATATTCGCAATTAAAGACCTGATTTACATGTCATATGTGATTAACGACTGATTTTTCAGTAATTATAATCATATTTTTTGCAACAAAAACGCTGTAATGACTATTCCTTGTTCGCTTGACAATATTTTACTTTTTATTACATTTTTTTTCCATAAAAATAAACATAAATCTGTAGGCATGCTACATTAAGATATTTATGGAATTAATTATTATTAAAAACACCGACCTATTTTTATTTCATTTAAGTTAATCTGTCACTGCATATTTTTATAACATGTATACGTATATCACATGACGATGAAAATAAACCATATTTGTCTCCAGTTTGAAACCGGAAATATACGAATTATTAAATGAAAGTCAACAAACATGACAATATATTATATCTTTAAGAACTTCAAAAATACAACAGATTAACGAAGCCACAAAGTACGAAGAAATTTAAGATCCTTTGTTTTATTCATTGAAAACTATTTTTTCTGTAAAAGTGTGGTACTATCGAATTATATAAGATATGAAATTCCAGAACAACAAGTATAAGTATAGTATGTAAGTATATATTCCTATGGAAAATTCCCGTATGGAGTCGTTTTGAAATGTGTTCCATTTACATGGCTAAAGGTAAGATATATGTCATTTCAAGGAGAGGTAATGTATTAAGATGAAATATGATAAAGATATCAAAATAAATACAGTCAAATGAAATATAAGAACGTTTGGTCAGAAGTGTTCTCGCCTCTCGTCAGAATGTTTATTGACTTCTGTCAGAAATGATATTTATTGCATTTAGTCCTATTACCAAAAGTGTTTGTCTTTTTATAAAAGTATGGAAGGGTTTCTGTCTATTGTCAAAAGTGATTTTGCCTCATGTCTAAAGTATTTTTTTTTTTTTTTTTTTTTTTTTTTTTTTGGTTTTTTGGGGGGGTTGGAGGGGTGGGGGTGTGTTTATTTTGTCTCTTGTTATGTAGTCATTTGTTGACAAAAAATTGTTACCTAAATACACCACATTGTTAAAGAAATGCTTATCTTGTCCTTTTTATTGTTTTGAAAAATGACTATGACATATAGATAATGAAAATACTTGTATATGTTAAATAGGCTCTCAATTGCAAACTGATTGAGACACTTATCTCAACCGTAAAACTGGTAGAGGCACTTATCTCAACCGTACAACTGATAGAGGCAGTTACCTCAACCCTAGGTGATGTGCCATTCAGCCAAATTTTTAAACATGAAAACCCTCTTTACCTCTTCAAACTTTTACCTCATCCAACTACAGACATCCATCCCTTGTAAGATCCTAGAACATATCATTTTGAGCAACATCATGTCTCATTTCGACAACAACAATATACTGTCTGACTCCCAGCATGGCTTTCGACGCCGCCACGCCTGTGAATCACAGCTACACACCACTGTGAACAACCTTGTCAAAGGACTTGACAAGAATGAGCAAATCGACGCTATCCTACTCGATTTCAGCAAAGCATTCGACAAGGTCTCACATAGACAGGACTGATTTTAAGAAAATATGAATACTAGAGGCATTTTATAGTACAAGTAATATCTTGAGTGTTTTAACCTAATCTGGGTATTCTGAAGACGATGAGGGTGGATACCAAGAAAATAAAATTGACCTTCACCCTCAAATAACCAATTTAAAATGGCCGCTTAAAAAAAAACTAAAAAAGGTCATTAAAACTATGAAATACACAACTTTTAAAAATGGCCGCCGCTCACATTTAACAGAGCCATGTCTTATAAACTGTACATTCGCAGTAAGTAACAGAAATATGGATGGATGGTTGGACTTTTTGTCCTACAAAAATGGTTGATTTTTATTATTAAAATAAGCGATCATTAATATTTTTTAATAAAATGAATAATATCATCGCCATTTAACGTTGATTCTCGAACTTATTTTCAGCCCAAAACTTCTTGTATTTTATGAGAAATTCGACTTATACATACATGTACATAATAGAAGCTACAAGTTGGGAAATCAGATTTTAATATTAAAGTTAATATCAAGGAAATTTCGTTTTAACTTATTTTTAAGCATAAAATAAAAAGAAAATTGGTTTGTTTGTTGTGTCAGATGTAATTTTATTTCATCTCGTGAACTTCAAAAACAGTATTCTCACTCGTGGCTATGCCACTCGTGGGAATACTGTTTTTAAAGCCCACTCGATGAAATAAAATTTCATCTTACACACAAACAAACAAATATCTTCTATATTCTCCATATTGATTCTAACGAAATCGAAGTGGAATGTAATATTTCAATGAATGTATTCATAATTGACAGGTAAATAAAAAAAGACTATACAAAATAAGCAATTAGGATGCGTATACAAACAAATGAAATATTGTTGTTCCAACATTCAGAAGCGGGATTAAGTATGCGCAAAAACACCACAAAATCTTTGTAAAGGCGACATGTGACACATAATAAATTTATCTATAAAATAAAAGATACCACCTTTATTAAGCCTTTTCTCCAGAAACTAACTAAAGACATAATAATTACATATTTGCACGTATTAAAAAAAAATGAAATAAGGCAGTTCAAGAATATGTTAATCTTTCTTAAAACATTATCAGGATCAAAAACTTTTTGTAACCCAAATATCTACGACATTATGGCTCTATCTCATTCTACGAAAGTTTTTTTCTGTCTATATTCTGTAATCTGTACCCCAGGTTTATATATAAAAATGTGTTAATTGAGTGTTGAGCAAACTAGGTAAAACATATCCAACTTACAGTCTCAGTTTTGGGAAAATTCTACAAGAAGATTATCACATCATTTGATAGACATTACAATTCCGGGTACCCTCCAATAAATTACCAGGATATCTTAAAGTAACAGCAATGTTATCTATAAAAATATTACTTAAATCGAGTAATATTAACTTTGACCATATATAAAAGTCACGTGGGTTGGCTTCATAGTAGAGGTGTTAAAATATAATTGTAATACACCCTTTGTTAGCCATTGAAATAGTATTTAATGTATAAGGGACTAGCCAGCCCGCATAGCTCAATCGATTAGAGCGCGAGACTTGTAATCTCGACATTGTGGGTTCGATTCCCAGGCTGGCCAACTAAAATTACTAATCAGTCTTTCGGATGAGACTTTAAATCGAGGTCCCGTGTATGGGTGCTTAAACACTTGGCACGCTAAAGAACCAGGAGAAGCTTCTGGAATTGGGGCATCTTTCTGTATCTGTAATTGCACTATCCTCCAAAAATCTAAAATGACTAATACTCTTCTGGAGGACTCGCCCATATGGGCAACCGGTGGCGAGTATAAATAAACGCAAATACACACACAAAAAATGGTTATTATTCAGAACGGGCGCTATGGTGCAGTGGTAACACTGACTGCCTACAAATCAAGGGGTCGTGAGTTCGATCCCCCGATACTCCACTGAACGAATAAAATGAACTACAACTACAAGACTGACAAAACCAGGACATCTACACAGCATGACGGGAACGATAGACACAAAAAAGACATTAACGGAACAGGAAACAAATACCAAAAGTACAAGACCGAAGACGACGACCGATAACAGAAGGAAGAACGGAGACAAGAACCAGAGGCGAGGACTGATAACAGAAGTACAGAGACAGGGACCGATAACAGAAGAACTGACAACAAAACAACGGAGACAAGGATTAATAACAGAAAAATAGACACTAGGACAGACCACAGTAGCACCAAGACTGACTACAGAAAAGTAGAGACGAGAACCGATGACAGAAGAACAGAGACAGGGGCCGATTACAGACGAACTGACAACAAGACAACGGAAACAATGATTAATAACAGAAAAATAGAATAACAGACAGGAACAGATGACAGAAAACGGTAACCAAGACTGATTACAGAAAAATAGAGGCGAGAACCGATGACAGAATAACACAGAAGGACGGAGAGGAGAACCGAAAATAGAAGAACGGAGACGACGACTGATAACAGAAAAGCAGAGAAAGGATTGATAACACATCTGACAACAAAAGAACACTACCACGACCACAAGAACAAGAGAAATGCGACGAGAACTAACAGTAGAACGTAAGTCACGACCAATAACAGAAGAACTGACAACAGAGAAATGCGACGAGAACCGATAACAAAAGAACAAAGACTACGACCGATAACAGAACAACGAACACCAAAACCTAAGAGTATTCAGAAAAACGTGCCTTATATAATAAGCCTTATATATAGAAGCCACTCTATATGCTTGCAATCTAGCAAAAAAAGCAGGGAAGAGCGTGTTCGCTGCGTAAATATAGTGATGTTCAAAGGTGTAGGGACTTTCTAGAAATTTTATCTCTTATATCTGTCTCTTATGTTTAAATGCCTTAAAATTTTCAGTACTATCTTTAACATTACTTCTATATTGACCTATAGAAAAATGCCCGCCATCTTGGATTTTTCGGCCATATTGGATTGGTGTTTTTTTGTTTTTTAAATTCTGTTTTGGTGTCGAATTTGTTTTTACCTAAACATGCTTTGTAACAAATTTCAGGCTTTTCCTTTCCTTAAATTTTTTATTTTATATCATCCATTTATGATAAAGAAATTTTGCGGCCATTTTAGTGGTCATTTTAAATGGCCAGTTCAATGGTCAAGATCAAGTTTTTTCAATTTGGTATCCACCTTTATCGGATTCAGCATACCTTAAATAGGTAAGATACACCAAGACACCACTTGTACTACAAAATGCCTCTAGCATCTTATAGAGAGCCAAATTCTCAAAAAACCCGTCCTGTCTAACACCAAATGTGATGAACTAGACAAAATTAGGGGTCGAGGCAACCCAAAATGAAAATGGGTCCCAAAGGGTTTCCCCTTTGGGAGAACAAGCGCGAGGGCCTAGAAGGCTAAGCTCCCCCTACTTCCTGTCTCCTTCGGGGTGCCCCAGGGGCGTTTAGGTCCCCTGCTTTTCCTGGCTTTCATTTAAAGACCTACGTCGGTGAAGTCGAGGACTGGCATGTTTGCTGATGAATGTCTCCTCGACAGGACGATCAAGTGCCAGGATGATGCCCGAGCCCTACAGGATGACCTTGACAGCCTCCAAGCCTGGGAGAAGGAATGGCAAATTGAGTTCAATGCTGGCTGCCAAATGTGAGGTCATCCGAATTACCACCAAGAGGAACCCCAACGTCTTCCCATATCAAATACACCAGACAACCCTTAACGTAACTAACCAGGCTAAGTATCTTGGAGTGACCATCACACCAGACCCATCTTGGAAATGCCACATCGAAAACATATCGAAAAAAGCCAACTCAGTCTTAGCTTTCCTGTGCCGCCAAAGCCTACAACACCTATGTACGGCCAAGCGTTGAGTATGCCTCCTCTGTATGTTCACCTGCTGCTGACAGCCACATCAACCAACTAGAGATGGTCAAAAGAAGAGCAACACGATTTGTTAAGAATGACTACTCACGCCAGAGCAGCGTCACAGAGATGGTAAGCTCACTACACTGGAGCACTCTACAGAGGAGACAGGATATGGCAAGAGTCATCATGCTCTACAAGATCGAGCATGACCTTTAGATGTCACACCAGACCCCCGCTACGTTATGCAAGAACAACAAGAGGCAACCTACAACAACTCAGCCAGCTCACATGTAAGAAATCTGTGTACCAGAACAGTTTCCTCTGGAATGAAATCGCCTACCCATACAAGTTGTTGAGAAAAACCTTGGAGGGGTTCAAGTCGGCGCTGATGAAACACACTACCACCAACTAGACACATTGCCAGTTTTTACTAGAGTGGTTGGACCAATGCTCGGCGCATACCAATGCCTGGCGTAAAAATATTTTTTTAGAATATCTGATAATGTCTCGAGTTATCTCCGATTTAGGTCACTGGTGCTTTTATTTACATCTTTCACCATTTTATCCTGGTGTGGTTCACTGCTGGTAAAGTCACGTGACAATGCTAATAGCAGGCGAACAACGTACCGTATGTAATCCCCAACATATAAATTATTATTTTTTAACACTAGAGTTCTGGGGTTGTAAAATTTAAACTAAAAGTTGGGTACTTGTAAATGTATGAACCTAATTTGGTTGTTACAATTTAATCAATATGTTTTGTTCGTAAGAGGAAACCAATTGCTGCGCATGTACATAGTTTTAGTTTCATCGCGATTATGCTCTATGAAGAGTGAGGCGATAACTGAAGATGATGATGAGGTGTGACATAACCTACTCAAAGGTATGGTCACATTGGTAGTCTGATTGGCCATTGTTTTTCATATGGAAAATTACCGATGAAATCTTCATTTTTTACAATGACTTACAATATTTTCTTTTGCAAATATAATAAATATTGATCATTATCATCGTCAATATATTGTATAAACCACAACATCATCGGCAATTTAGCAACAGGTTATAAAGAAAAGTGACAGAAACGGCGGTGACTCATGCCACTTAAGGTGTCTGCTTGTTAACCAAATGATCAAGTGCTGGAACCCTATTCGGGTAATAACTATGTTTCAATATATAACACCCTTGCTCGACAGTTGTTCAAGCAAGCTTCATGTTTTAATACAATTATAACAATAAGCTGGATGAATTCTAAGGAAATTCCGAAATGAAAAGATTGTTACATTATTCCTCATATGTAAGATATGTGTGGTAATTTGTCATGTGACGGTTCATGTTTTAGCAATATAATAATAGCAAATTAATCATTTGAGCTGCGTCACGACAAAACCAACATAATGGGTTTGCGACCAGTATGGATCCTGACCAGCCTGCGCATCCGCGCAGTCTGATCAGGATCCATACTGTTCGCTGTCAGTGTCTCTACTTGTTATAGGGTTTGTAAGCGAACAGCATGGATCCTGATCAGACTGCGCGGGTGCGCAGGCTGGTCTGGATCCATATGCTGGTCGCAAACCCATTATGTTGGTTTTGTCATGACGCGGCTCATTTGTTAGATATATGTTAACAACATATGTAGTAAATATCTTCATGTATGTAATGATATCGCATCTTACTAAACATCTTGCTACTGTGATTATTTAGCTATCACTTTACAATAAAATGTATTTAACAATTCATTTACAAAATTAATGTAAGTGAGTATTCATTGTGATTTTTCAGTTAGCTGTTTTGATTTTTGAAATGTACATTGTATTTTATATTTTATGTTATACATGTTTTTCTATTGTTAGCAAAACACAAGATCACGATTCTCGACTAGAAATGTCATTGCCTTTAACCGAAATCGCCTCTTGTTAGGAGCATTACATAATGTCTTAAGCATTCTTGTCCCTCGGCAGAAGTGTTTCGCACAAGAAACTGTTTTGTACATTGTCAAAAGTATTTTTACCTTTCACTATAAGTAATAGGATACTTGCCTCTTGTCATAAGTATTCTTGGAGACTTAGCTCTCTCAAGAAGTATTCATACCTCTTACCAGACTATCCAGGAAAATGTACTTGCGTTAAGCTACCTTTCGCCAGAAATACAGTGAATGTCTTTGTGAGAATGTCTTTGTTTCTTGTAAGAGAAATTATATTTGCCTCTCGTCATCGTATATCAGACATGACGTTATTGTTTCCTGGTATAAGTGATTTTATATATTGTCAGATGTGTTCTTACCTCTTGTCAGAAGATTGTTTGATTTCAGTCAGAAATGGTTGTCACTTGTTATAAGTGTCCTTGTATGGCAGATGTGTTGGAGGGTTTATTGATTCTCGTTAAAAATGTATCTGAATTATTGAAAAAATGTTCCTACTTTTGTGCAGAAGAATTCTTGACTCTAATAACAAAAGATTTTGTCTCTGGGGAACGCTTTTTATTCGCCCCACCCAAAAAAAAAAAACGGCGTATAATGTTACGCTCCCTGCAGTCCATTCGTTTGTTAACAATTTCGTGTCCACTCTGTATCTTTTAAACAGATAGAAGGAAATTGAAACTATTTGGAAGAAATGTTAACCATAATGAGACGAATTGCAGAGTGCAGGTTTAATTTTTTTGAACTCAAGATCAAAGTCACACTAAGTCAATATGTGTGAATTTCAAAATTTTGTTCCCGCTCAGTATCTTTTTAACCAATAGAAGGAAGTGAAACTATTTGGCTGACATATTACGCACTTATAATGAGATAATTTTCAGAACCTAGCTGTGGACTTCATTAGATGAAAATTGGTCCCGCCAGGAAGGTTACTTATCTATATACGCTTTATATAGGAAAACGAATTTAAATGTTATTTTGTGAAACAACAATGCCCAGAGCTTAGTTATCTGGCTTGTAGCATTGCCTTGTGGCCCTGTATTTCGGACATGATTGAAATCAATAACCAGTTATACATAAGCTGAACATCTCTCAACCCAAAACACACAAAAGGAGCAAACGTGGTGGTAAAGCTAAAATCCTGACTAAGCCTTCTTGTGCAAACCTACACAATTTGAAATACCCCTCAATACAAAACACGCGTGTTCAGATTGGTGAAAAAGTGTCATGTTTTACACTTAACTGTAGATCTGTTGTTAACAAGGATAATTTTGTTGGCCAGTATTTCAGTATTTGAGGGAACAAAGACTTGACTTTGCTTTGTTGACTGAAACAAGGTATCATCATCAGTATGGAACGTCTGATCTCAATCAATATGATTACAAAATTAGTGTTGCAAACCGCAAGAACAAAGTTGGTGGCGGTATTGCTTTGACTTGTAAAAACGAAATTAAAATGATAAAGATGGAACATGGGACCAATCAAAGTTTTGAGTTTGGCATATGGAAACTCATTTTCAAAAGTATAACAGTACACGTAGTTGGTTTATACAGACACCCCTATCCCTACCCACATGTGAGCAATTTGTAACTGACTTTTCAAATTTCATAGACCTACAAACTCTAACGTGTTGATTATAGGAGACTTCAACCTTCACCTTGACAATGGTAGTGGTGCATCTACAAACTTTCAAAATTGCCTTCATGCTATATGGTTTAAAGCAACATGTCAACTTTAGTACACACACTGCTGGAAACTGTTTAGACTTGGTAATCACTGAATCGATAAATGGTGTATGTGTACTTAAATGTGAACAAGGACCTTTTCTCTCCGATCACTGTGCTGTCCATGTAGTCATTAATGTAAAGAAAGAAAGCATTACCAGTAAAATTGTACATTTTAGAAACTGGAAAAGCATATCCCATTCTGAATTATCTGATGATCTGACGAAGATTTCAGTTGATAGTGAAGATGTCAATACTTTTGTAAACTTGTTTGAATCAGAAATCCAATCTGTTATCGACAAACATGCTCCAACAAAGGAACAAACTAGGATATGCATAACTCAAAAATCTTGGTTCAATCAGTCAAAATTGGAATCTAAGCGTATTGTCCGGAAAAAAGAGAGAATTTGGAGAAAGTAAAAAGAGCCAGAACAGTTCAAGAAATTTAAAGAAGCATGGAATAGATACTGTAAAGAAATTGATTCTGAGAAAAAACTAGTTATAAGTGAGAAAATTCTAAATGCCAAAGGTGATTCAAAAAAACTCTATGGTATAATTTCGGAATTTACTGGTACTACAGCTGAAAATCCTATGTCACAGTCTACAAATGACGGTAAGCTAGCTGAGACGTTTGCAGACTTTTTCATGGACAAAATAGCTTAAATTCGAAAATCACTTCAGGATTTTCCAAGCTTCATTCCAAATGTCAAACAAGTTCAACCTTTAGATGATTTCGAGGATCTTACAGTAACACAGGCGAAGAGCCTTATTAATGGAATAAATACCAAATCGTGTGAGCTGGACTTATAACTCATACATATATTAAAGTCACATCTTGATGAGCTTCTGCCAACCATTACCAAACCGGTCAATCTACCTTTGTCTAAAGGCGTATTTCCAACACACTGGAAACAGGCGGCCGTTAGACCCCTTCTTAAGAAGTCTGGTTTAGAATTACAATTGTCAAACTACAGGCCTGTCAGTAACTCATCGTTTCTTTCAAAATTGATAGAAAAAGCTACACTCTTCAGACTAAATAACCATGTCGATACCCATAATTTGTTACCCAAAAATCAATCAGCATACAGACGTCATCATTCATGTGAGACTGCTTTTCTCAGACTTGTCAATGATTTTCTAGGCGGTATGGAGAAGCAAGAGGTGACAACTCTAATTGCAATTGATCTAAGTGCAGCTTTCGACACCGTTGACCACAACATTCTACTCGACGTGTTACACAGTCAGTACGGTGTCGATGGTACCGTGTTAGCATGGGTGGACTTATACCTGCGACCTCGTAGTTGTCGAGTCTGTGTTAATTCTACTGAATCGACTCTACGATTGCTGGAATGCAGTGTACCTCAGGGGAGCTGTCTTGGTCCGTGGCTCTATCTCACATATGCGGGAATCCTATTTGATGTGATACCACCAACCATATCTGTGTACGGCTTTGCTGATGACCACAGTGCCAGTCAACGCTTTCGACCAACTTCAGTGACCAATGAACTTAACGCTATAAAGCAACTTGAAGACAGTGCTGTAATCATCAATGACTGGATGAATGCGAATAAACTCAAAATGAACACCGCTAAGACAGAATTCATAATGATTGGTAGTAAAGCCCAACTTGGTAAATGTTCAATTAAAGAAATTGATATCGCCGGTGATAAAATTCAAAATGTCAGTGTCATAAGATACTTAGGTGCCTACTTGACGAGGGCCTAAGATTCTCAACACATGTTAAGACCAAGTGTAGAACTGCCATGTTAAATTATTTGAGAATAAAGAGCATTCGCAAATATCTGACTCAGGACGCCACAAAAATCCTAGTATTGTCGCTTGTAATCTCACATTTGGATTATTGCAACGCTATATTGTTTGGCATTTCAGAAAGTGAGTTACAGAAATTACAGCGTATCCAGAATATGTGCGCTAAACTTGTTTTGCAACGCGGAAAATATGATAGTTCCAAAGACTCTTTGTTTGAACTGCATTGGTGACCAATTAAAGCTAGAATCAATTTTAAAATACTGTGTACAATGTTTATCTGTTTCATGGGCAATGCTACGATTTATCTAACAGAACTGTTACACAAACCTGTCATAAAAAGACCAAATCTCAGATCTGTTGATAATATGGATTATTGTTTTGCTGTCCTCTTTAACAAAAGGAAAACATTTAACGACTGAAGTTTTAGTTCCGTTGGTCCAACTCTCTGGAATAAATTGCCTCTCTATATAAGACAGTCTTCGACTTTGGATATGTCAAAAAAAAAAAAGAAAAATGTCAAAACCTACTATTTTAGAGATTTTTACGCTTGTTTTAAGATTGTGATTGGGCTGTAAACTGATCGAGATGTGGAAATGTGTTTAAAATTTTACTAAAATAACCATTAATTTTTATTTTCTTTCAAATTATTTTTTATTATTTTTTTTTATAACTATTTCGTAGTTCATTTGTCATGCATATGTGATTTTTTATCTATATGTACATACTTTATTATCCTTTTGTACAACGCCATTGAATATGTATACAGAAATAGGCGTTTAATTAAATAAAACAGTTTCTGTACAAAAGAAGAATTAATTATACACCTTGGGTCAATATTGCTCTCACAGGGGTTTGACACTTGATTTATATAGACATAATTAGAAATACTTTTTAGCCTTGCGTTAAAATTTTTTGCCTTTTGATGGTAATCTCCTGAACTTTAATCGGGCCTTTCATTTAATAGAAAATGCGCTACACGAAGATGCAAGTTAATAAGTTAAACATTTATATATGAGCAATAAGTAGCAGATGGTTTCAATAATAACGTGTTATAATTAAATTGAACATTGAGATGATGTGCATACTTATATGCTAGTGATATTTTATGCGAATAACTTTTGATTTCTTTTTCTGTTTTTCAGTTGGATACTACATAAAATTTTATTGGATTTAATGTGGGTATGTAGATTATAAGGATATGTAAAAGGCCCTGTCTAAGTGGGCAGTAACGCGTACACTAATTAAGTCGCCTGGTATGAATGTAAAATCTTTACACAAAAGTGTCAAACATACTTGTTAAATTGCTTCATGAAGAAAGTATGGTAAAATAACACCATTTTCTCCATTTTTGATGTTTCTTTTTATTTTTCGAAAATATCTGTGATTGTTTAGACGATACTACCTATGTAC
Source organism: Ruditapes philippinarum (assembly GCF_026571515.1). Taxonomy (NCBI): domain Eukaryota; kingdom Metazoa; phylum Mollusca; class Bivalvia; order Venerida; family Veneridae; genus Ruditapes; species Ruditapes philippinarum. The sequence goes on along the minus strand of NW_026863089.1, from coordinate 64,996 downwards.
TATATATACTGTTAAAAATGAGAAAAAAAATGAAATAATATTTTTGCTGCTATTTCAAAACTTTAGACAACCTTGGTATTGGACAAATAGGTTAACTACAGGTTTATAAATAAAATGAAAAATTTGCTACATCCTTGACACCTTTGAATTAAGTTAAGAATATTGGTTGTTTGGTGTTCAAAACTTGGTCAATGGTTCGTAGTAAATTATGAAGCATGAGGTAATTTTAAAGGAACTTCCAGTTTTTACTTTGGTGAACGATAAAAGCGCCATTATGGCCCTCCTTTACAATTTGATATTTTCAAACTTAGCATAATTGACAGCTGTATACTCGTCCAATAAAAGTCAGTTTTGCACTTAATACTATATAATAACGTCATATTATCTCAAAATTAACATAACGAACTAATTAATTTCAGATAGAAGAGAAAAGAAAAATGAAATTAACTTTCAGTTTAATCATCAGCATCATCAAGCTTTAGATTTTGAAGTAGTAGAACTATCTTACGAGCTTGGACCAGATACCTTGTTCTACCCAGGGGATCCTCCATTTGCCTTTACTATCATATTCCGTGGCGACACCGGGGAACACTGGTAACAACTTTTTGGATATATATTTCAGGTGTATTGTGCAATCTTTAAAGTAAAGTACAATGTAAATGAAAATGTCAGCCTCTTTATTAAAACATTTTAATAGCAGTTCACGTATGTTTTGATATCATGTTCAAAAAGTTCACTTTTATATTATCCCTCGAATGGCATAGGCATATATTCCTTCCTTCCTTCCTTCCTTCCTTCCTTTCCTTCCTTTGCTCTGCTTTGTTTGAATTTGTCCGTTCCAACGAGATTTGTTTTTAAAACATATTCTTTTTTTTAATTTTCGAATGTAATACAGGTTTGAGCTAAACAAGTTTGAAACAGCAGACCACGGCGGGACCCATGTAGATGCACCCTCACATTTTGCCGAAGGTAAATTGAGAATGCATGAAATTCCAATGGAGAAATTAATTGGATCCGGGGTCATAATTGACGTTAAGGTAAGTGTATTTGTTTCAGTAACATTTTAGAGACTTAATTGGCTTTAGAAATCAGAAGTTGTACATTTCGACATAATAACAATTTATTTTACTCCTTACAAGTGTTTTGGCCATCCAACGCTGAGCTAGCTTCTTCCGTTTTCCAGGCAATTTAGCTCGCATCTGATACCAAATATTCTCTTATTTATATAGGTAACATTCTTGACACTGGTTTTCGTAGTAAACCTGACACCAGAATTTATTCGACGAAATACACATACGATATAATTATAACTTAAAGAGGAATGCATTATTACTAAAGAAACCAACATTTCGTTTTAAACGCCCGAGGAGATATGTAGTTTTGTTTTTTTCACTGTACGCCCATCCATCCGTATGTTACCAATGTCATATCTACTCTCAGGGTGTTTTTTTAAAAGACCCAACTTCTATATAACGGCTTTTGCTTTGTCATTGCGACGTTATAATAATCCAAAGAGAAAACATCACGGTTCATCGGTTAGGTTTTGAGCCATATTGTTACTGGTCCACTTAATTTCTGCCAATAAAATCTGCAAACATTTATATGTGAAACATTTCAATTCTAGGATAAGGTAGCAGGGAATCAAGATTACAAAGTCAGTATTGGTGATATTATGGCGTGGGAGTTGAAACATAGGAAAATTCCTGAATGTGCCATTGTTATCATGAATTCTGGTTGGGGGACAAATTACCCAAACAAAACACTTACATTTGGCACCCCAACTCCAGAGGACTCGTCAACCTTTCATTTTCCAGGCTGGCATAACGAAACCGTTGATTGGTTGATAAAAAAACGACATGTCAGTGTTGTTGGTGTTGACACCCCTTCGACTGATCCCGGAGATTCAACTTCTTTTCCGGTTCACCAGACACTTGGTGCAGCAAACGTTCCGGGGCTGGAAAATGTTGCAAATTTGGAATCAGTTCCAGAGTGTGGTTCGACTATATATGTGGCGCCTATAAAACTGAAAGACGGGAGCGGAGCACAAGCAAGAGTGTTCGCTACATTTCCGAAAGTGGGTAAACATGTTGGTAAAAGTGGTAGCAAGAGTAATGGTAAATGAAAAAAAGAGTGAATGAACCAATGTACTATGAAATATATACAACATCTTTGAATAAAATATAAAACACTTCTTTCTTCAGTCTAAAATAATTGATTAAAGTTATTAAAATCGGATGTACTTTTTATTACAAGTATTTATTGGTCGCTTCTTATTCGAAATATAAAATTGTTTTGTTTTTTTTTGCAGAAAGCCCGTGAATCATGGTGAAAATTATTAGAAAAATATAGAAATTTCGACCCATCACTCAAAATTACATAAATTGCCATGTATTTTAGGTATGTGTGGTGAAATATATAATTGTCTGATCATTTATTGTTCCTCTATTAGTTATCTTCACCATGGTGCAAGAGCTTTTTGCAAAGATCATAGTAGATTTATATTGCTAATGTCCACCTTAAACGATTTAAATCGAAAACGGCAAAAGAATACTTACGCTATTTTCACTATTTTTCGAGACTTCAAATTTAAGTGGCTCGCGTTAAATAAACTAACAATCCTTACAAAGGACCTCATAACATGTCAAAAATTTTCTTAATGAAATGTTAATGTATATATGCACACATCAATAAATTTCATTTATTTGAATAGTTTGCAACATGTTTTATTTTGCAACATGTTGGATGAAGACAATGTTAAAGTGATTGTTTCAATGGAAAATATAATTGGCAAACAACGTTCATAAATGTGTCAACACGTGTGTCTAGTCTACAATAAATTTTAAAGTACATAAATAAAAACCGATATAATATGTGATGCCCTTTCATTGATATTTTATAGTGAAGTACAAGTATCCTCGCCACTTTAAGAAACCATATGGGCGAGCATATGGTCTATATAATTGTTAAATCAAAGTACTAAAGTGAGAGAAAGAAGGCGAATTTGTATTTTGCAAAGTCTCGCTCGAATAGAGAGAAATATTTAAAGAATCCCAAGAGAACTCCCAAAAACGATAAAATACTCTGTTTGATTGAGCCTATTCATGGACGGTACAGGAAAGTGCAAGTTAACGTCGGCGCCTCCTGGACAATGTGGCCATACCACGTGACTTTTCGGGTACGGAACACGCCGATTTTTCACCCGATTCAGGTATGTTTTTTATTCATAACTTATTTATTACTCAACCGATTTTGATCAGATAAGGCGCAGAGTACCCGTAATTATATCAGTTATCCACGGTATATCAAAATTCTGAAAACCCCTGAATGGTTTTTGAGAACATTCGAGTACAGTTTTCTTTTCATAGCCTGGGCCGAGGGGAACGGTACACACTCATTTGGCATAACAGGCGATTTCTAGCAAGTCATATGTTTTTTGACACTGTTTCATAGACAAACACATGTTAAATCTGATATATTTACTATGTCCAATGTATCAAGTGAATGCAGTGATGTTTTAGCATATTTTCATAAAGTTATGTTGAAATGGTACGGAACACACTGTTATTTCAAAAGATACGGTACACACACAATTTCTGTCTTTGAAACAATTATAAAATAAAATATATAAAAAAATTAATTTAAATTATAATGTGATTGATTTTTTTAGTTATACATTTTATTAATTTAAACGAGAACCATGGGACCTGTTTTGCAAAGTATCATTTTGCCTACAGTTTGATGTAAACAGGATTATTAAAAAAATAAAAGAATATTTTAAGAGTACATTGCGCACAATTCGATTTTATATGTTGAGCAATTAATAATTGGCTATAAAATGTTAAAATTTTAGGGAGGGATACGGAAGACGTTCAAAATTTTGTTTTGTTTTGATTTTCATTTGAAAAAATTAGGTATATTCTTTTGGATTATAAAACGAATTGTGAAATTCATGGACATCTGTTATGTGCGATTATTATTTCATTTAATTTGCTTGTTCGAATATATAAATGACTGTCTAAACGTAGTATGAATATATAACCAAACAAGAAGTTAGGAGTAAGTTGGAAATATATGTTCCTTGCAAAATGTTGTTTAAATAATCGAATTTGGAGAAAAAAACGCTGGTTTTTGGTGTAAGTGGATTTTTTTAAATCACGGAAAGTTTAAAGTTTTTTTCGGCCACATGATATTTGGTAAGAACATCTGCCAGGGTCCCAAACTAACTGCATGTATCTAAATTATCAAATTATCTACATATGGACAAATATATTTCGCAGTTTTACGTGCAATCAAATTTGATAATTTGAAGAACCCATATGGGAACAAGACCTGTTATATATCGTAACGTAGTTTATACAAGGTAACCTTGTTACATATACATGTAAGGATATACATGATAGGAAATTTGGTAAAATTATGCCTATCTTGGACTTTCATTTCAAGATGCATTTAACACTTGAGTTCATGGATATGTGTGCTTGCATGTTTGTGTTAAAAATAAAATGATATTTTAATAATACCCATTTTGTCAATCAAATGCTATGGATTTTGGAGACTGCGTTCTGTTTTATATACTACATGAAGTAGGTACGAGACCACAAGTGACTTCGATGTTTCGATTTTTTATGTGAGAAAGTTTTCTTATTACCGTACAGAATGTCGGTCGTTTTACTCAGGAGCCCGTTCGTTCCTTTATTTATACCCAAGGGGCACTTGTAAAACTTGAAAGTCGCCACATGATAATGTCAGTTTTATGAGCCGTGAAACCAAACCAAAAATGACCTAATTACATGAACTAAAAGTTATTTTCAAAGCTTCATGCCTTTAAACATTAAAAATTTAAGCAATGGCGACTACATTTTTATTTGTTGGGTCGTCAGACCAAACAAATAATGGTAGCGAAATTTCAGGCTCTGATATGCTTATTTGCAAAATAAGAAAGTAGTCCGAAAGTAGAATCCCTGGAAGCGGTTACTTACCTTTATATGTACTCTAACGCTGAAAAAATAAGGGGGGATCACTGTGTTAAAATTGTCAAATGACGGGCGCATTAATTTTCAAGCCTTCTCGGGAGCAAAAAAGTAGTTCCCGATTGGTCAAATATTTCAAATATTGTGTAATTCTTTACAGATATACATGTAATATGAAGCTCCATGATTATTTACATCAGTGTCAAACGAAATTAATAAGGGTTACAAACCCTAATTTAGAATGATATGGTTTTCTTCAGGCTGTTATCTTATAACTTCCCCGTGGTCGAGGGGTAACGCGCGCGTTAAGGAAGAGAGATGTCCTGAGTTCAAATCCAAGTTAAGGCAACTCATGTTTTTTTGTTTGTTTTTTTTTTATTGTTTAAGCCAAATAAACAATGAATTACATATCAGTGTTGCAATAAGCCTTATAGCCAATTTCCTACAGTTATGACACTAGAAACAACATTGGTGGCACTATACAAAAACAAATTGGTTTACAATCTCACAGCCTTCACCTTTCTGGCATTCTGAGACCCAAACAAATTCAGCGCCTTTTGTGATTTGATTTAATTAAACATGACCATGATATTGCTAAATTGTACTTAATGACTTGACTTAACAAAATATAAATATATATAAATTGTTATCACGTAATGATACTTTTCAGCGATTTAGGTCATGACCTTGTTTTATTTTTTTCAGGGTGAAGCAAAAATACACATCCTACTTTTCTTAAACTAAAAGAAATAAAAAACAACAATAAACAACAATAAACACATCACTATATATAACAACATTTTCTTTCTATAGAGCGCAACTACCTGATTATGTGAAGATCGAAGTGTTTAACATACCCTAGGTGATTTTAAATAGGACAAATACATGGAGGTTGTAAATGTTAAGCGTGATCTCTTGAAATAAAGTGAACAAATACATATAAATATTAAAAGTAAGCATTATGATACATTGCAAAACAGGTCCCTGGGTTCTCGTTTAAATTAATAAAATGTAAAACTATGAAAAAAATCACTCACATTATAATTGAAATTAAATTTTAATATATTTTATTTTAGAATTATTACAAAGACAGAAATTGTGTGTGTACCGTATCTTTTGAAATAACAGTGTGTTCCGTACCATTTCAACATAACTTTATGAAAATATGCTAAAACATAACTGCATTCACTCGATACATTGGACATAGTAAATATATCAGATTTAACATGTATTTTTCTATGAAATAGTGCCAAAAAACATATGACTTGTTAGAAATTGCTTGTTATGACAAATGAGTGTGTACCGTTCCCCTCGGCACAGGCTATGAAAAGAAAACTGTACTCGAATGTTCTCAAAAACCATTCAGGGGTTTTCAGAATTTTGATATACCGTGGATAGCTGATATAATTACGGGTACTCTGCGCCTTATCTGATCAAAATCGGTTGAGTAATAAATAAGTTGTGAATAAAAAACATACCTGAATCGGGTGAAAAATCGGCGTGTTCCGTACCCGAAAAGTCACGTGGTATGGCCACATTGCTGGATACGCTACGATATTTTCATAGTAACGGAAGTAGCATTTCGCGCAAGCGCATTCTGTGTAGGTAAAAAAAAACCAACAAAGAATAATTAGATTATATCAGTAATCAACAACTTCATAAACATTTTGATGAAAGAAAGATAAACCATTAGTTTAGAATACCGGTATTTTTTATAAATAACCTTTAAATGTGTACAGGTTTGAAAGTGGAACTTATTTTAAAGCACTGAAATCCTAACTTAGAGGTCTTGAATACGGAATTTAAAAGACATCACTCTCTTTCTATTCTCATACTTAAAGAATTTAATAGACGCGTTTTTTTTAAGAAATGGCACCTGGAAACAGTAATTTTGGGATGACTTAAAGCTGCAAGTAGGTAAAAAGGATTGATATTTATAACAGATTTAAGAAAATATACGGTCTAATAACTCTAAAATTTAAAAAAAAACGCATGCACAAGTCCTCTGTTTAAAGTATCATTAGACCACATTTCTCCAGTAATTTAAATTAAAACAGCAGGGTGTTAAAGATAAACTTTTATTACCACTGTATTACATAGTATTACACATTTTGGACTGGTTATGTTGATTTGGACTGGCGGTAAGTGTCAAACAGATTGACACGTGATCAGTTGTTTTTTACAGCTATATATGTAGTTTACAAGATCATTTAACCGGGATGTCTTAGTACGTGGATATCACGTAAAATTATTAGAATTGCAATTTTAGGGTATTTACATATGACATGTTACAATAACATGTGTGTCATTTCACTATCAATCTAGGATCGAAATGTTCTTAACATCTCAACAGTTTGTAAAATCATTTAACTTTGTCGTATAGCTGGTTGCACAGGCTAATTAGTCATACATGCTATATTCAAAAAGAATGACAAGTCAACATGTATATACATATATTAAGGTTTTTATTTCATAATGTGCACTATAGAACATGACATGATTTATGAGTATTATAGTTCAGGATGCATGCGGACTAGCTTATGTCAAGATGATTTATATATGTAACTCTAAAACGCGTGTATTTATATACATTATAAAATGTCCTTAGGACAGGTTGATATTATATATACTATTCTCAAATGTCAGAGGGGAGTTCAGTTTTGGTATTCAACTCGTTCACATGTGTGTTTGTATTTGTATATTAAAAGTATGTAACATCCGTGAGTTCTTCCTCCGTTATACGACAACGGTTGATTTGGCGCCTAAGACCAGCGATGTCGAAGCGACGATTTTGGATAGCGGGACACAACGAAGTACCTGTAACAGAAAATTAAAGGTGAGTGATCGTTAATATACCAGTAATTTGCTAATTTTGAAGATGTCAGATCAAGATATAGCTACAATTTTTGAAAATTTGTCGGATAGATTAGACAATATTTCAACTGTCATAGGTACACAGGGTTTATCAGAAATAGTACAAAATTTTGATGGAAATTCTAAATATTTTAATGACTGGATAAAATCTATAGAAAAATATGCTGTTTTAAAAGGTTTGGATGATAATAAAATAAAATTAGTCGCATTTCAATCAAGTAAAGGGACTGTAAGCGATTTTATATGTAGATATTTGCGTGATAATCCTCGTAATTCGTGGGAACAATTAAAAGAAGAAATAAGTACTAGATTTGGGGAAATTAAAGATTTTCATCATGAATTTTATCTTTTGAGAAATTTAAAACAAGATTTGGGAGAAAGTGTTCAAATTTTTGGGAAAAATTTATTAATTGTGCTGAAACCGCTTATGAAAATTATAAACTAGGAGATAATAGTTTAATTGAACTTCAGTTAGTAGAACTGTTTACGGATAATTTAGCGCATAATTATTTAAAACTTAAACTTATGAGAGAAAAGCCAAAAACTTTACAAGAAGCAATTACTTGCGCAATGAATGAACAGAATTTCAGAGCTAGATTTTCTGCCAGAGTAAAATTTTCTAATTCTCAAAATCATGCAAAATACAATAATTACAGAGCAAATAATTCTAATCATTATTATACAAGAAATTTTTGCGTGTACTGTAAGAGACCAGGTCACCATGTTCGTAGTTGTAGATTTAAGAAAAATGAAATATATTCTGTATTTCACCGACAAAATTTTTCACGATTTAGGAAAAATAATAGCAATAATAGTTTGAAATCAAAGATTAAGTGCTGGAAATGTAATAATTTTGGTCATATTATGCGTGAATGTCGTAAACAAAATTTTTACGACAGAAATAAAATAAATTTTCAGGAAAACTAGCAAGTTCCTGTCACAAAGGGGTCATTGACAGGAACGATAAAATACCAAAATTTAGTATAGCATTAGCTGGAAGCCCTAATTCGTGTTTGATTAAAATAGAAAACTATAAATACAGATCGTTAGTAGATTCAGGTGCTGAAGTTTGTCTTCTGCATCGCAGAATATATAGAAAATTGAAGAATCCCCCTCAACTTATAAAACAGAAAATAAATTTATGTTCAGTTGACGGAAATTATTTACATATTGATGGTTATATAAATCTTAATTTTCAAATAGGGAAAACAGAAACAACTCAAAAATTCTATGTTGTTTCTAAAATGAATAGAAATATTATTTTAGGCCGTGATTGGTTAACACAAAATGGCGTTAGATTATATTTTGATTTAGGCTGCTTAAGAGTTAATAATACATATGTACCCCTCGAAGAAGATATTCATATTGCATCAATTGTTAGATTAAAGCAGGATGTTATTCTGAAACCTCAAACAGTTAATGTGTGCACTGCTAAGTTAAAACAAAATCCAGGCTTGGAAAATGATAAATTATATGAATTAAAAAGTATAGAAAAACTGGAATGATTGCTTCTGAACCAGGTCTTATGATAAAAAATCCTGTTATGAAACTTTCGGCTGATAGATTTCCTATTATGATTGTCAATAATACACATAAAACTATAAAATATAAACGAGATGCTGTGGTTAGTTGAGAGCATTAACTCGATCAAAGAGGCTCTTCAAACAACTTCCTGTCTTAACATCTTAACATAATTTCGAACGTGATATTCATACACCTTCAGATATTTTGATATTGATAGAGACTTAATAATAAAAAATAGAAATATTTTCGCAAAAAAGATTCTGAATTAACTCAAACAGACACTGTAACCATGAAAATACCAACAGGTAATCATCCTCCAATCAAATTAAGCCCATATCGCACACCTTTAAACAATAGAAAATTTATGAGTGACGCAATCGATGAGATGTTAGATGCTAATATTATAAGAAGAAGTCATAGCCCTTATTCATTTCCTGTTGTTATTGTCGGAAAACGTGACGGCAGTAAACGGTTTTGTGTTGATTTTAGACAATTGAATAAAATTACAAAGCCAACATCATATCCTCTCCCCATTAATTGATGATATTTTAACACTACTAGGGTCTTCAAAATATTTTACAACACTAGACATGCGATCAGGGTTTTGGCAGATACCCGTGCATGAATCAGACAAGGAAAAAACGGCTTTTACGACATTCCGAGGCTTGTTTGAGTTCAACCGAACCCCTTTTGGCCTAGTTTCTGCCCCTGGAGTTTTCCAAGAACTCATGTCACATGTCTTACAAGGTTTAGAGGCATTTGCTGTCAGTTATCTTGACGACATTCTAATATTTTCGAAGTCATTAAATGAACATTTATCACATATACAGACAGTATTTTCGAAGCTTAAAGAGCATAAATTAAAACTTAAACTGAAAAAGTGCAGTTTTATTCAGCAACAAACAAAGTACCTTGGTTTTATAATTGATCATGAAGGTATAAAACCAGACCCAGAAAAAGTAAAAGCTATTAGGTCACTTCCGGTACCAAAATGTGTTAAAGATGTCAGATCTTTACTTGGTGCTGCTGGTTTTTATAGAAGATTTTGCCCTAAATATTCTAAAATTGTTGAACCTCTAATCAATCTTACAAGAAAACGTGTTTTGTTTAAATGGACAAAAGAATGTCAAGAAAGTTTTGAACAATTAAAGAAAATGTTAACACGTATTCCACTTTTAGCATTCCCAGACCCAAATAAACCTTATATTCTATATACGGACTCCTCAGATTTAGTGGTCGGAGCATGTTTAAGTCAGAAATGTGACAAATCTGGTATTGAAAAACCTATATACTTCTTATCTCATAAATTAAGTGAATCTCAAAGAAAGTACAGTACCATAGAAAAAAGAAGCATTCAGTATTCATTATGCGTTACAAAAATTAGATGTTTATTTACATAATGCAGAGTTTACTATATTTACAGACCATAAACCTTTAAAATATCTTCTAGAAGCACCTATGCAGAACAAAAGAATTCAGCTTTGGGCTTTAAATATTTCTGCCTATAACTGTAAAATTGAATATTTGCCAGGAAAATTAAATTTAATTGCCGATTTCTTTTCTAGACCTCCAGCTGATGATAAAAATGCTAACAAGTCCGATATTGAACTTTACGAGCCTGATATAAATGACAATGCCTTCGAAATAACAGTCTCAAATTCAAGTAATAATTCAAATAATGATAATACACATGCTGTGAAAACTGATGAAAGCTATGAAGTAAATGCTTTTGATTCTACGCACTTTAATGCCAAAGAAATAGCAAACAAAGAATACCAATTTCAAGAGCCAATTGTAGAAGATATTAAACAATTCGAAAAATTAAATATGGCCTCAGAGCAAGATAAAGATCAAACTATTCTTGAACTGAAAATGTTACTACGTCACGGACAGCCAACTAAATCAGTGCAGAGCAAATATTTAGAAATTGACCAAGTTCTTTATTATCTGTCAAATGTAGATGATAATCCTAATCTTAGATTGTTTGTTCCGCAACACTTAAAACACCTTGTCATTACTCAATATCATTTAAATAATGGTCACCCAGGAACACAGAGGTTATTTACAACAATAAAACAAAAATATTTTTGGCCAAATATGTTCAAAGAATTGTATGAATATGTTTCTAAATGTGTTGATTGTCAGTCACGTAATCTTACAAAAATAAAAGCACCTATGGGCGAAACAAGAGTACCAATGTATTCATTCCAGACCATGAGCATCGACGTTATAGGGCCATATGAAAAAACAATGAGTGGTAACCGCTACATTATTTGTTTTATTGACCTTTACAGTGGTTATCCCGAGTGTTTTCCTACCGCTGACAAAAGTACTGATACAATTATACATTTACTATTAGAAGAAATTTACCCTAGATACGCATGTCCATTACAAATTGTCACTGACAATGGATCAGAATTTACAAGTAATGCTTTTAAAGAAACACTTAAAGAGTTAAGAATTGATCACGTGCGTACAACTACCTATCATGCTGCCGGAAACGCGAAAAATGAACGTTCTCACCATGTCATACATGATATCTTAGCTAAAAGAATCCAGGGAAATCTCAAACAATGGGATATTCATCTTAACATGACACTAGCCGCACTTAGATTCAATGTCTCTAGGACTTCAAAGCATAGTCCATTTTATTTGTTATATAACCGTGAGGCCTTATTACCAATCGACCTGTTGCTACAACCAAGGCAACGCTATCATGGCGAAGAGTATCACAAAATTGCATTACAAGAACAACATAATACTTTTCTATCTGTTTATAAGAACCTTAAAAAAGCAAAACGAGAACAAGCTAGCTATGCAGATAAGACCGCAAAAGATATCAAATTTGAAATAGGCGATCCCGTATTTTATAAAAATTTTCGTAAGAGAAGCAAACTAGATGTGAATTGGAAGCCATTTTATAGAATTATGGAGAAAAGGTCACCATTAACTTATATAACAAGAGGGCCATGATGGCCCTAGATCGCTCACCTGAATTATCAAACTCATCCAAACAATTACCTAGACAAGCATTCTGACCAAGTCTCATGACAGGTGAGTCAAAAATGTGACCACTACAGTGTTAACAAGGATTATCCATATTTGAGCAGTGCGACCTAGTTTTTTTACCCAGGTGACACATATTCAAACTTGACCTAGAAATCATCAAAACAAACTTTCAGACCAATTTCCAGGATACTTGGATCAAAACAGTAGCAACTAGAGTGTTAACAAGATTTTTCTATTTTTAGCTCGGTGACCTAGTTTCACATGCGATTTCGAACTAATCCAAGCAATTACCTAGACAAGCATCCTGACCAAGTTTGATGATAATCGAGTCGAAAATGTGACCACTAGAATGTTAACAAGGTTTTTCCATATTTGGGCGGTGTGACCTAGTTTTTCATCCAAGATGACCCATGTTTGATCTTGACTTAGAAATCATCAAAAAAAACTTTCAGACCAATTAACAGAATATTTGGATCACAACAGTAGCCACTAGAGTGTTAACAAGATTTTTCTATTTTTAGCTCATGTGACCTAGTTTTTCATCCGAGATGTCCCATGTTCGATTTATTCCAAGCAATGACCTATTCAAGTTTCCTGACCAAGTTTGATGACAATTGAGTCAAAATTGTGACCACTAGAGTGTTAACAAGGTTTTTCTATTTTTAGCTCCTGTGACCTAGTTTTTCATCCGAGATGACCCATGTTCGAACTCATCCGAGCTATCACCTAGACAAGCATCTTGATCAAGTTTGATGATGATTGATGCAAAAATGTGACCGCTAAAGTGTTAACAAGGTTTTTCTATTTATAGCTCCGGTGACCTAGTTTTTCATCCGAGATGACCCATATTCGAACTCATCTGAGCTATTATCTAAACAAGCATCCTGACAAAGTTTGATGATGATTGGGTCAAAAATGTGACCACTAGAGTGTTCACAAGGTTTTTCTATTTTTAGCTCCTGTGACCTAGTTTTTCATCAGAGATGACCCATGTTCGAACTCATCCAAGCAATTGACTAGACAAGCATTCTGACCAAGTTTGATGATGATTGGTTCAAAAAATGTGACCACTAGAGTGTTCACAAGGTTTTCTCTATTTATAGCTCCTGTGACCTACTTTTTCATCCGAGATGACCCATGTTCGAACTCATCCGAGCTATCACCTAGACAAACATCCTGACCAAGTTTGATGATGATTGGGTCAAAAATGTGACCTCTAGAGTGTTCACAAGGTTTTTCTATTTTTAGCTCTTGTGACCTAGTTTTTCGTCCGAGATGACCCATGTTCGAACTCATCCGAGCTTTCAACTAGATAAGCATCCTGACCAAGTTTGATGATGATTGAGGCAAAAATGCGACGCTAGAGTGTTCACAAGAAATTGTGGACGGCCGGACGGACGACGGACGACGGACGACGGACGACGGACATTCACCGATCCTAAAAGCTCACCCTGAGCAAGCTCAGGTGAGCTAATAAAAAATCAATTTGACAATTCAACAGTTAAAGTCCATGCAGAACAAATTAGGCTCGCAAATATTAATGACTGGTCAATACCAAAAGCAGATGATACTGGCCGACCAAAAAGAAATGCCACATTTGTAGTTACACCTGAAAATAGCGATACTGATGATGCTTCAGAAATACCAGAATCAGTATTACCCAAGTTGCTAAAATGTTAGAAAAGAAAGGTCAAATTCTGATAGTGAAGATGATATATCCATTAGCCGAATTACAGAAACATCTTCGACAACAACAACAAATTTCAAATAATGAAAATGCTCAAAGTAATGCACATTCAGAAGAAATGCAATCGCAGACTGATTCAGAATTATCAGACTCAAATTCATACAAGTAAATAGCAATCCTCAGTCACAAGCAACATATAATGCTATTCAGTCAGATTCAATGGCTGATGATACGATTCAGATAATGAAATGTTTATAAACTCTATTTCTACTAAAAAGAAAAGTATTGTAAAACCTCGATATAAAGATCTCGTAAGGTTAAACACAAAGGTACAATAATAATAATAAACGCTTGAAACCTAATGTTAAAATGTTTTTGACAAGGATTAGCCAGTATGCTATAGAAAGTTATATTCGTGTTATGTGCTATACTAATTTTCGGTAAATTGACCTCCAGCATTGTAAATAGTAATTATGGAAAGAGAAATATATATGTTACAAGAAACGATAATATAACAAACAGAAAATTACATTATTTAATCATATATCTTTATATTTGGTGTTGTATTCATTTATATCAAGTTTCAACTTGCTTTTATTAGAAATATATATCTTTGATTTTTTTATTGATTTAAAATGATCGTTATTCGCTATTGTTTATTAATAGATCGGTTAATTAAAATGTTTCAAATAAATGACAGCACATTAATCATGAGTTTCAAATTGATATTTACTTTTATTTCATATTAGAAAACATGTGTATACAACATGTTTCAAATGTCAACGCACATTCATTAAATAAAGTTTAAATTGGGATAAGTCTTATTGTTTCGAAATTAAAGCTAAAGTTAATAAGCTTAGTTAAACTAACAAAAAAGTCTAGAAAAGTAAAAAAAAAAAAAAATTTAAATATCAAGTATTACATAAATAAGATACTTACACTAGAGAAACATCTTTCATTGGAATTCATTATCCTATGCATTTTATGACAGTTGTCTTGTTGTTCATATATCTGAAACAAATTATGTTTATATATTATATATCTATTAAACCGATCTGACAACGGACGAAAATAGCAAAAATATTGGTCTACGATCACTTGTCGTCCTAGTCAAGACAGAGAGGTGCGAGCGAATTCGCCGTACAGTCAAACACCGCCTGACTAAAATATTACAGTCAGCCTCTACGATGTCAAACTAGTGTACAACAAAAAACCATGCAGATAATAACATAAACACCTTCTACGATGTAAAACCATGCATATATAACCATAAACACCTTCTTCGATGTAAAACCATGCAGATATAACCATAAACACCTTCTTTCGATGTAAAACCATGCCAGATTATACCATAAACACCTTCTTCGATGTAAAATTATATGAAATAAGCGTCTACGATGTTTAAAATACACTAACTTTGCTGTTACCGCCGTCTACAACAACAACAACAACAACACAACAAAATGTGTGAATCAAATAAACTTTTTGTTCCTGTTCTTCAACCAGAGAAGGCGAAAACTTCCGTTTATCACTAGAATGTGTTTTTCTATTGTTATAAAACTTAAAAACAAAACCCAGAGAATACTGATGACAACTTCTTATCAAATAATATTTGTGCCGCGACAGAGATATCCAAAAAAAATATCACTATAAACATTTGCGATAATCGTGCAAACAGCAAACTGTTTAATTTAATTATCCTTTTACTCAAAACCATGCCTACATAATGAAGAATTATAGATCTATCACCACTTTGTTGTACCCTTGTTCAATACAAGACATTGTCTTTTACTTACAAACGAAAACTAAAGACCGGTTTACAGATGTGCCCAATACATATTCGAAATATAAATTATCAACTTGTGTATCAAGTCTAACGTTTACACGTATCAAATACATATATACAAATTTAAAAAGAATCTTCAAGAACAATCAAACATTTATGAACAATTATGAGTGTCAATTTAAAATTATACTTTATAAAGCTACATACCAACGATTTGAAATTCCCGAAACGTCACGACCACCAAGCCATACCGATGTACAGTCAGCAAGTACCTGTTACAAAAAATATACCTGTCACAGGAAGTGTTCAATGCGCATGCACAATACACGTTTTACAGGAAATGAAACACCTGGACATTTTATCAATTATCAATTGTTTATAATATTTTTTAAACTTTTTCGTATATAAATATCTTTTCTACTCTTATCATACATATAATTCTGTTAAATTTTATACCTTAAAGTTTTTCTAATTAATATTCTTAAAATAATTTTTCTTTGAAAATTGTTAACTTATTTGTTTGTTTTTTTATGTTTTCTTGATCTCTAGAAATTAACTTTTTTTCTTTTTTTTTTTTTTTTTTTTATGATGAAATAAAGGAAATTTAATATTTATTGAAAAACTTATAAAGCTATAATATTTACCTTATGTTACTTTAACATATTATTTTTGTATTTTTTTTTTTTTTTGCATAAAGATTAATCGAACATTTAACAATAATTATCATTTTACTTATTCAAACTTTTTAAAACTAATATCAAAAAGTAAACTTACCTGTGCTACATTGTATCTATCCAAATTTTTCTATTAAAATGAATTCAAACAAAAAGGTTACGCACGATATACAATTGACCAATCAGAGATTATATGACTTAAGGTGATTTTTTCTTTTAAAAATAAACTAATAAAAAGTCATTAGATAACATCTCTGACCGGACATCTCTGACCGGATATTACCTTCGGCGATTTTTCTTTGAGAATAAAGTAACAAAAGGTTGATGTAAAACATCCTTACCTTAGGGGTAAAACAGATGTCAAGTTTGATTTGTTACAACGAGTTTGAAATATTTGATAGTAACCTTGTTAAAACTTTTTTTTTTTTAAATATTTTTTTTTTTTATAAGTAATGGAGGTATTGTCGTATAGCTGGTTGCACAGGCTAATTAGTCATACATGCTATATTCAAAAAGAATGACAAGTCAACATGTATATACATATATTAAGGTTTTTATTTCATAATGTGCACTATAGAACATGACATGATTTATGAGTATTATAGTTCAGGATGCATGCGGACTAGCTTATGTCAAGATGATTTATATATGTAACTCTAAAACGCGTGTATTTATATACATTATAAAATGTCCTTAGGACAGGTTGATATTATATATACTATTCTCAAATGTCAGAGGGGAGTTCAGTTTTGGTATTCAACTCGTTCACATGTGTGTTTGTATTTGTATATTAAAAGTATGTAACATCCGTGAGTTCTTCCTCCGTTATACGACAACTTATACATTTTCTGTTTGGCATTGCAGTTAAATCGAATACTAGTATATGATAAAATCAGGTGAACTGAACACTAAACAGATATCCATGAACATGCATGATCACGTTCTGACCTTTTTCAGAATGATAATAAACCTCGATTAAATCCCTTGATTTGTAATATGAACTATTTCAACAACAATCCCTTTCTTGCTAATAAATATCTTTATTTCGCCTTCTCAACAAAAATCTAAATATGTCAAGTTCGTGATTCGGCAATGGATCCCTTAAAAAACTTTCCATTTTTTCAATGGCAATCCAAAACTAGAAGCATTGATTGGGATTTGTAATACAGCTTGTTAACTATATATACTAGAAACGTTTTACTTTTGAACTAACTCGGAAAGAATGATGAACATCCTACTACATTTCTAGGCAGGGCGATGCTCTTTTGCCCTACTACGTCCGGTCGATTTTTCATAGTTACGGACAGCGTCGTAGAAATGTCTATCCAACATTTAACATGACATGGTAAAATTTGAACAGCCCAGCTAGAAAAAAGCTTAATAGAAAGAACTCAAAATACCACAAGCACAGCAATAATGTTGGGATGAACGATCTTTATAAGAATCGGAAATATTGTAATGATCTAGAAAAGTTTACCTGTTTACTTCATTTGTTCATTTTTACTTTCTGTCATTCATTGATCCTACTTTCGTTTTTGAAGCTTTTACTGGCAATAGCACATTAGTTGACTGGTGTCTTAGTAAATTTTCACAAGACATCAGATCAATGTCACGTATCATGCCAGATTTTATTCTAGTCTGTAAGAAGTCTAAATCCCTATATGTTTTCCATGCCAGAATCTGTTGTGTCATGTGTTTTCACGACTTGTTTATCTTTCCATGTAATTTGAATAATCCCTCTTATAAGTCACTATTTAGGTTTCACATCAAATTAATCCATGCTTATGAATGTTTCTGCAAGATAACTTTTCTAGAAACTTGTTAAATCCTTCACATTTTAATATTTTATATTAACCTCGAGGGGGTTATAAGAGATTTCTGATCTCGCGACCCTACGCTGGATAAAGTAAAGTAAAGTAAAGTGACCTCGTTCTGTATTGTGCAGATCCGCCATCTTGGAATTGACTGTTCACAGTGTGCGCAGTTGCTACTAGCAACAGTCTGAGGCGGGCTATTTGAAATCTTGTTTATTATTGTTTAAACTAGCGTATTTTTACGAAGAATGATGTTTAATTCAAGAAAGAGAATGTTGTGCTTGTGGTATTTTTAGTTTCAACTTTTCGGCATTTTCTAGTTGGGTGGTTCCAATATTCCTACTTGAATAATGTGGAATCACCCTTAGGATATGTTGCCTGCTTTTTAAATTTGTCTTTTGACGTCTTATCTGTGATACGCAGGCTTCATAACCTCTGATCCCCTTTCAAAATTCCATTTTATTTAGTTCCGCCCATTGTTTTCTCGTTTAGGGCACACGCCTTTTATTACTTGGGGACCATACGCCGCTTTTCATGGAATGGCACGGAAGTGTCACATTGAAGGTTCCATGATAACCGCCGTATGAACACATCTGCATATGTTTCTAAATTCAAAATTTTACTATTTCACGTTTAAATGTTGAATTCTGCTTAAGCCGGTGCTAGGGGGCGTGGACGGTAACTTGCACTTTCCATACCGTCCATGAACAGGCTCCAATCCAACCAGCCGAACACTTTTCTAATTTGCCGTGTTGGGCTTCTTTAGTGATTCTGTAGTTATCATATTTTTATTATCACATTTCCGTTTATTATTGCCATTGTTCGGCTGTAAAGTCTCCCGTCACTTGATCAATGATGTTATATTTCGATCCCTTGAGATCGTTCAGCACGACTTATTGTTTGTGCTTGTGGTATTTTTGTTCAAATTTTCGCATTTTCTATTGGTGGTTTCCAAATAGTGCCTACTGTGATAATGTGGTCACCTTGGGAAAATGTTGCCTGCTTGTTTAATGTCTTATGACGTCCTTATCTGTGAATACGCAGCTTCATACTCTGATCCCTCTTCAATCCATTATATTTAGTTCCGCCCATTGTTTTCTCGTTTAGGGCACACGCCTTTTATTACTTGGGGACCATACGCCCCGCTTTTCATGGAATGGCACGGAAGTGTCACATTGAAGGTTCCATGATAACCGCCGTATGAACACATCTGCATATGTTTCTAAATTCAAAATTTTACTATTTCACGTTTAAATGTTGAATTCTGCTTAAGCCGGTGCTAGGGGGCGTGGACGGTAACTTGCACTTTCCATACCGTCCATGAACAGGCTCAATCAAACCGAGCCTGCAACATTTTCAATTTTGCCGTGTTGGGCTTTCTTTAGGGATTCTGTATTTATCTATCTATATTTTGAGGTAAATGAGTGATTTATATATGAATTATGTATTTTTCCTTATATTTTTAAGTAAGATATTGATGATTTTTATTATTAAGAGCACCTTGCACTTTGTACACAATACACAGTTGTGAGCTGTGAGCCGCACATCTCACACTGGTGGGCAGTGAGTCTCACATCACAGACATGTGAACTGTGAGCCCCACATCACACATTGTGAGCTGTGAGCTCTGCTAGTATTTAAACCCTGCTCACAAGTAATCTTGGCTTCACACATTTTTTTTCTTGCTCCGAACTTACGGACGTTTTCGTCAGTATTTTAAACTTAAGGTGCGCTCTAGATTTTTGAAGATAAATATTTTTCATAAGAAATAACTTTACAACAGTCATTCTAAATTGTTTAGAAAAGTTAAATTTACACATTATATAGAGTTTTGTTCTTGGTTATTATATAACAAAGAATTAGTACTTGAAATAGATCTTTTTTATGCTTAGGTCAACTGGTATCTCAATTCGGCAAATCTGTCAGTCTTAAATTTAAGACTCGTGTATTTTTCTGGATACCGTATCATCTCGTGCATTTTTAGAGAAATAATAGCGATTGTAAGAATTGATTTACTGTATATTGCTAATGCAAACATTGATGCATACATGTTTTGATCTCATTTATTTATTTAATGTTATTCAAGTCTAATTATTAACTGTTGAAATATACTAAATTTCTATATACTTGATAAATAAATTCAAGTGAAACGTCAAAATTGAAACAGACTTATTTGTTCTTCTTATTATAACTCAAACATTTGGTGAAGCCCAGAACTCTAGCAAAGTTCTGATAAATAGTAGAACTGGTCCATAAATAACAGGCCTTAGAAAGCTACCAAAACTATACTGTCTTGATATACTGGTTTCAACAAGAGTGCAGCAAACTTCTGAACTCCAGTCAACAACTTCTAGCCTAGAATTTCTATATGCAGACAGACTGACAAACAAGGAAGACCAGGTGCAAAGAGACTCTCAACTACTAGAGCGTAACAATATAACATCCTTATTTCTAGAAGGAAGATAAGTGATAGCGGCCCGCGTAAAGGTAAGCAAGATTTTTCTTCGCACACCGCACAATAAAGCAATTGACTAGCATGTGAATACACTGAACGAATACGATATCCTGGCTCGTCGTAGCTAGTAAAATTTTAATATGTTAACAAATAGAAGTAAATGCTTGGATTTGATGAGCTAGTTTCATTTCATTATACTGTGTTAAAGTCGACTTAAGTTAATACATGTATGCATTTCGAATTTAGTAATAATTGTATAATATTTTACAATTGATTCATGTTGTCACGTTGTAGAACTATTTTCAATCCCTCTAGCTGCATGCCTCCAGATGAGCCAAAGTATTTCAAGAAAAATAAAATTGAGAAAAAATTATAAAGATTCTAAGAAAAGCAAAAAGATTCAAGTGATATTTTACATTGGTAAGTGCGAGATATGACCGATATTTCAGTAATTATCACCAAAATAATTTATACTGGTTGGCTTACACAGTAAGGGCTACTTTTGTATATTTTGACCTCTTTTTGGTTATTTACGGGGATTGTGAGTGCCGTTTGCAATGAGTGAATTAGTAAACTACTTTCTTTGTTCGTTTTACTTTTCCATACTTTTTCATAAATCTCATGAAATAAGCATTAATTTGGAAGTATGCACATGCAAAGATCGTTAAAAAATTCTCACAAACATACTTAAAAAAAGAAGTGTAATAATCGTGTAGTGATAATTTCTTTTTCGATAAAGGGGAAGCAACTAGTACTACCAAAAATTAAATTATAGCCACAGGAGTTATCGTTGTGCTTAATAAAACTGTTTTAAAAATGGTAACTGATCGTTCACACTGTTCTACGAATACTACAATGGAAATAGACAGGGAATATGCCGTTCAACGGATTTTCTTTCTTTTTTATTACTTTTGTCGTTAATGTGTAACGAAGCTTTTAAAATAATTAAACATACCATGAATTAAAAGAGGCAACAATATCATTTTAAAAAAGAAATCCCGCTGCTTACGCAGGTAGTCAAAATATAAGTTCCTCTTCTGTTCATGAAAAGAAAAAGAAGACAAACTGTAAAAACACTGAAAATCGGAGAAGTCTATGACACTAGAAAACCAGTACTGTTAATTGATTTCACAAATATAGCAAATAGTGACACAAGTATCAGTAGTGACACAAGTATCACAAGGTTTACAATTGAATAATAATATATTCGGCATATTGTATAAAGCATATGTTTCTATGTTTAAATCCATTTTAAAGTAAATATAAAACAGATGGAAAACTCTATAAACCAAAATTTATGTTAAGGACGGCCGTGCCATTAATTGGCCTTTATTTGCTTTTTCTTTGATCTTTATGTGACACTTTTCCCCATAAACCAGTAGAAATTACCACATAAACATGTTGGTTTATGGGATTTCCACCTTTTTAACAAAAATTATTGACGGAAGGAAGCTCATAGACCATTTGATGTTCGCCCGGACAGACGGAAGGACAAAGCGGCGAAAATATGCTCACCCTTCAAGGAGCATAACAAATATTTATCATTTAGTTTACAGCATAAAACATATCAAATACATGTATACAAGTAAACAAGTATAAACAACACCAGATGTTATTTAAATCAAATATCAGTTGTAATGCACTTTGATGTAAATAAACGTAGTGATGGTTTTGATGTAAAACATTATGTACACATACATTTCAGAGCATTTCTGATATTTTATTGAGCTGTTTTGAATTTCATTATGTCTATTATATTTGAGCCGTGCAACGACAAAACCAACACAATGCGTTTGCTACCAGCATGGATCCAGATCAGCCTGCGCATCTGCGCAGTCTGATCAGGAACCATGCTGTTCGCTTTCCAACTCTATTACAAGTAGAGAAACTGATAGAGTTTCTGATAGCGGATGCGCAGGCTGGTCTGGATCCATGCTGGTCGCAAATGCACTATGTTTGTTTTGTCGTGACGCGGCTCAATTTCTAATGTTACAGTTGAGTTCATACTAAACTTGTGCAGTTCTCGTGCACTAGAGCAGATTGAACTAGGAGTGCAATACAGTGAAATATGCACCATGTGCACTTCTAGTGCACTAGACCATATGACCAGACAGACAGGGAGGGTAACACTTAAATTAATGGTTTATTGGATAATTGCATAACAAGTGACAGTGCGCATAAATTGTTTAGCTGTTGTAAGAAATAAATCTTTGGGATATATATGAATATAAATATATAATATTAGTAAATTTTAAATTCCCAGTTTAACATTTTAGGTGACATTATTTAATAGCTTAAGATTATGTTTTATTTATTGTAATTAAATTTTATTTTACCCGTTTTTAACTTTATGTAAAGAAATTATACCCCTTAAAAAACAAATTTTTAGAATTAATACGGGGAAGTCAAAGTCCGGGCCTGCGAAGCGGGCCCGGGCTTTGGCTTGCCCGGCTATAGACTACACGTGTATATTTAAAAGAAAATTCAAATTAAAAAAGAATAAAAAATATATAGAATTCTATACCTATCAATGAAATTTTCAGTGTCCGTTCTAGATAGGCGCCGCCATTAACAATGTAACTCAATGATAAAAGGCGGTGTATTCCGATAAGGTAACAAATCTCAACTTTTCGGATTAATAATAATCGTCGAGTGTTCCGAGTGAAAACGGAAGTGGGTACATATAATACCGAATGACACCTTTAAAACGGAAAAATGAAAGGATTTTTTACCGACTTCCCCGTTCAATGGCTTTGCCTATTTTCATATTAATGTAAGAATTAAAATTTGTAATGGTTAATAAAATGCAGTGCTTTAAAGGTAAAGGTTTTTTTCTTCAATACATGACAATGTATTTTACTTTTTCTAGTGTACAAATGGGAGAATCAATGTTATAATCCTGGCCTATATAACAAATCTAGGGGAGATTTATATTCAAGTTAATATTTTGCAATAACACCTGTATAATACCCCGGTCACATATTCACGGAAAACGCCCACGGAAGAGCCACGAATTAATTCCGGCATCGTCCGTAGCTACCCGTACTGGTCAGTGGCTCTCCGTATTGTAACCGTAATCAATCGTAGTAGTCCTGCTATATCCGTAGCGATCCTTGACAATTTTTGAACATGCACAAAAATTTGCTACGGAAAAATCAACCGTAGCGTATCCCTACTAGTCCGTATTAAACCTTACTGATACGTACTGGTCCGTAAGAAAACCGTAGTTAGTCCGTACTGATTCGTAGGCCCCAACTTGTCAAGGATTTCCACGGTTTGGTACGGATAACTACGTATTTGTACGGTAACCCTACGTATAAGCTACGGTTTTAATACGGATTAATACGGCATTGTCACGGAAAGCCACGATCGTAATACGATGTACTACGGAGAGGCAAGGATAAGCACGGTCTTATACGGTTTATTGCGTTGCAACACGAAACGGTACGGAATGGTACGGTCCAACACTGTTTAGTACGGATAAATTAAGTATCATGCATTTTTTAAAGGGTATAAATACTACCTTCTTGTTAAAAACAGACATATTTGCGTGAACATTCAATAAATGATAATTGCCATTAACTGGCTGCAATTGTATATTGATATGGCTCAGAAAGCGGAAGCAGTGGTCCAGCTGCTTGATGACATGAATA
Source organism: Ruditapes philippinarum (assembly GCF_026571515.1). NCBI lineage: Eukaryota > Metazoa > Mollusca > Bivalvia > Venerida > Veneridae > Ruditapes > Ruditapes philippinarum. Next base: position 40,550 of record NW_026863089.1, on the reverse strand, counting down.
GAGGCAAAAAATATATTAATATTGTACTACAATTCACAAGTAATAGAATAACATTTAATGTTACATATTTTACAAAACATTGGGTCGTGAAATTGGAGTAAATATGTACATAAAACGAAGTGTCTCATAAGCCTCGGACGCTGGCCCTTGAGTGATAATAAGATTAATTAACAAGCTTTTCACATATTCTTAAAACATAAACATCCACGATAATTAATGTAATTGTAAAATGAACAGCAAATTTTCAAATCAAAAGAGAAGCAGTATTGATCAACATTTTTCATTAATGATTACTAGTCCATATATAATCAGGTAAGAAAAGGTGAACTAGAGATGGGCTTTTACGAAGACCCCTTCGTGTTTAGTATGAGGCTCTCATAGTCTAACTTGTTAAGGATCCGGTGTCGTTCAAGAAATTCACTTTAATCGGACCTGATATGTCTCGGGGATCGGACGCAATGAGGCCGAATCCTCTCCGCCAAAATCATTGAACTCTGCAATTCGTTTTCTTTGTGTTCTTTTCTTGTGAGGCATTTTATAAAATTGAGCATTCAAGAGGTTGTGGACGGATATAATAGGTCCATATAGATCCGTGGCTATTCGTTCTTCTCCGTATCAATTCGTTCTTCTCCGTATCAGACCGTACTTACTCGTACTAACCCGTGCTTACACCGTAGCAGACCGTAGTGTATCCGTAGTGCGTCCGTCCTGATTCGTGTCGCTCCGTATCAAACCGTGTCAGTCCGTAACAATCCCTGTCTATCCCGGGGCTTTCGGTGGTAAATCCGTCGAACTCCATACTCATACCGTTGTGTTTCCGTACTGGAACCGTAGCGGACTACGGAATTTCACATTTCCGTAGTAATCCGTGAACAATTAGACCGTAGCTCTTCCGTGGCATAATCCGTGAATATGTGACCGGGGCTTAAACGTTTTAAATATATCGTCAGTTATTAATATTTAGTGGCTGTGTCAATTATTTCAACTAAATTCTTGTTTATTTTTGGTGTTATAAACATTCATTTGTAAGCTGAATTAATAGTTTTGTATGGGAAACGGACAAAAGCCTTCCGGGACAAAGAGGGACAAAAACCCTCTTGTCCAAAAATGACTGAGCGGACAAAAGCCATATCCCTTGAAAATGACTGGTCGGACAAAAGCCTTCCCGTGAAAATGACTAGGCGGACAAAAGCCCCCCTCCCATGAATTAACAAGGCGGGTAAAAGCCCTCCCGTAACAAAATAAATATACATGTATGATAAATACCTGTGTTGTTTTTTCAAAGCACCCAACACTGAAATTGTAATATATATATATTTGTTGTTGTTTTTAATTGGCCTAAGTATGTGTATGAGCTAGAACCAATTTCATTCTAAGTATACCTTTCTGAAATATTTGAGATAACGTGAATGTCGTTAAAAACAAAGTCGTTTTTAAAAGACTCATTACAAGGCACATTATAAATGTCTTGGACCTTTAGTAAATTTAAATTTCTTTTCATCATTCAAGTGATCTTGTCTTGTCTAATTTTATTGTTTCTGATCTGAATTGTCGTTGCCAATGACCCGGACCGTATGCTCAAATCGCAACTTTTCTGTCCTTTCCGTAAGACTTCTTAAAAGGACTTCGAACACAATAGTATAAATACACAGAACTGATACGGTATTTCGGTCTTACCTACGTTAAGAAACTAACATATAAACAAATAGTAATTTAATTAATTAATTTAGCCCAATGCTCCCTTTGTCAGAAGTGCTATTGCATCTTGTCAGAGGATTAATTGACTTTTGTCAGAAATATCATATTCCATCAATAGTTGTTTTTTTTTCTCATCAGAAGTACTTAACGACTTGTCAGACGTATTCTAATGACAGTCGTTAGTCATAGTTTCTTGATACAAGTGTTGTTGCATATTGATCGAAGGATTTACCAGTTCTCATCAGAAATCATATTCAGTTGAGTTCTTTTCTTTCGTAGGAGTGTTTATTGTATCTCTCTTGAAATGTACTTTGGTAATATCAGAAATCTTCTTGCCTTTCGCCGGAACATTTTTGTTGACAACTGTTTGTCACTTAGTTGAGTACAAAGGTACGTTCACGATGGGACAGAGGAACAGCTGAGATCAAGTGTCAAATAGAATATGAAAACAATATCAACACACGTTTATTTACTTTTTTACAAATAAAAAGGCAAAATGATGATTCATAAATGATGGTAAAAATCATTTTTATATAAAATATCATTAGATAACTTGAATAATACATATAGCAATAAGGCTTCACAAGTTCAGACGTTCAAATGAAATGGTAGATTTTTTTAATCTCATGTCTTTGTTGGTAATAAGTGCTGGTCAGCAGATTGAATACACTTCAAGGGCCCTAGGTCATAGAAATGCCATTGTCCTTACCACGCCGTGTTCCTGTCTGACAAAGTAGAAAGCTCAATGATGGACATGATCATGTATGTGTGTTATCTATTTCGCCAGATGCAAGCATGACAATAAGTTCATTTGGCGGGAAATATCAAAACGCTGCGAAAGATATAGTGACATTTCAAATAAGAGAGTAAAGTTAATAACCAGTAACATAGTAAACATCATATATATTTTCATAGGAAAACTAGGTGTAGTATTTAAAAAAAAACACAAAAAACAAAACAACAACAACCTAGAAACGGAGATATTGTCCTTATCACCTTTGGGAAAGATGACTTTAATGAATTAAACGCATGGAATACAAAATGTTAGAGGATATATCGACTTTTTCAGACATATTATTGTCACAAGTTCAAAGTATTGCTGTATGTTACCTTCTGCATGTTCTGTCTTCTTACATTTCGCAAAGTGTTTATTGACCCTGCCTGGGAACGTACCTGCGTTATTATTTGCTTGCCGTTCTCCAGTAGTATTACGTACTGCCGATAGGATTTTTTTTATCTGTAAGACTCTTCATTCTTCTTCCTAGAGATGGCATTCTCTTTCGTCATTAATGCAATTGGCACAGTTGTGCAGAGTGGCACAGTTGTGCAGAGTGCTCTCCAAAGGTAAGGCATGAATAATCCCACCTTTCTTCGTTAGTCTTCTTCATTTTTATTGACGGGGATAATTTCTCTTTCTCTTTTCTTTCCTTTTCTTTCTTCCTTAAATACAGAAATGCACCTGGCTCTAGTAGCTAGTAAGTTTATTGAAAATACAATGCATCACATGTAAACGCACGTTTGACGTTTAGAATAATGATTTGCAAGTGAAGTGTCTCAGCTACGTTTAATACACATATATTGAACTCAAACTTAGAAGACATGTACGTGATTTTCTTTTTAGTGCCTTTTATGGGAGTTACTGCTGAATATTTTATATCAAATAACATCATATTACAATGTGATGGATTTAGTGTTGGTATGTAGAATTAGTAAAAGGGACTGTCAGCATACGTATGTGTAAACAATATCTAACAAATGTTACATAACTAATGTTTAAGCTTTTAATGTGTATATAAAAAATTAAAGTAAAACATTACAAATGTTTCCAATTTTGTTATTTGTTTGAGTCTCTTCTTTTTTCTTTTCGACAATGCCTGTTTGTTTTAGACAATACCAAAGAATTATTCGAAATAAAAAACCCACATTTTCTCTGGTGTGCAATTTCAAACGGTCTTTGTTTTCGCTGACATTAAAAATGATAACTTGTTTTGAAATCTAGGGCTTCAGATTAGGATAAAATGCGGAGACGTTGATTGATATATTTATGGACTAATAGTGGATTTTTGAAAAATTGCTTTATGGCGTCTATGATGAATTTAACATTTGTTTATTTGGGGACAAAAATCTAATTTAACAAAGAATGTCTCTTTCTCAGTCGTATTTTCTTTTTCGAATCGAGCAATATTTGTCTTTGAATTGATGCCCGGAAATGACGTCAAGGTGGCGTAGTATTGCTATACTGCAAACTCCTCACAGCGGTTACGTCACGCCTTGCTACTTTAACCACTGCCACCACTGAAATCACGTGATGATAGTTGTATCATGTGACAAAAACATGGCGGCCAGTTTCAGAACGCCAAGGATCCCATATCAAACTGGCAGATTTATAATTACATCTTACCAGACAAAATAAGTTCAAGGCACACAATTTGTTATCACTTTAAAACAAGTGCCGGATCAAATCTTTTTGTGCAATCGTTCAATAACTGTTTATATTTTGCCATTGTTTACTATGCATACGGTGTCACAGTGAAAATATCTTTCGTTATGTTTACAAAATAATTTTTATACGTATAATTTTTTACTTTCTTGTACATTAAGCATAACTATTTAACGAAAGAAAACTAAAATGATATGAAGTATTCTATTTTAAAATTAAAAGTGAAAAAAATATATCCGGCTATATTCGACCGAATTTACTTGTGGTGGCTGTGGTTACTGTACAGATCAGGGGAAGTAACCGCTGCGAGGAGTTTGGCTATACTGATATGCATACATGATAAAGCATGCAAAATGCCTAAAAATGTTTAGAACAATGAATAACGCTAACAAAATACAAAGCATGTAGTGTAGTTTTCTTTATCACAACTTTGTTTTGTATATTGTAAACAGATGAAAAACTTGTAAACATGAAAACAATACAAGTTTTCCCATTCCTCCATGTTTATCATTTTTGTTTTTTTGTTGAAGAACTTTTTTCGGCAGAGTCAGATTAAGTTTCAGACTATACTTCATAATTTCCTAAACACAGAATATGTTTGCTTCTATTCAATTTCAAACGGGTTTCTAGTTTGCTTGAGTGACTCCTTTTGTTACTTTCTTATTTCTTAATTCATGGTTTCAACACATTTTGTTTCTGAATTTCTGAATCAGTGTTGAAAGAAAAGTGATAATCATATTCAATATTCAAGACAAGTTGTCAATGAGAAATTTCGCTTGGTTCAATGATTTCAGAAACGACCATCATTTGGAATATAAATCCGATGCTCTTCTCATTGAACTAACGTTTTTGGGTACGAATGCGTTATCGTTTAGCTTTTATTTTCTGTAGGAGTAATTTTACCTTTGTTAATTGTATCATTTCACTGTTATGCCTTCTTCAAAACAGCGTTCCATGAGCTATTTATAATGCGTCAATGACAAGCAAATATCTCTTTAAATTTGATTAAACGCCTATTTGGGTCGGCCATTTTTCAGTAATTGAAAGATATAAAATATATCTAAAGAGGGCTACGAATGAAGCATTTAAAAATGTAAAACTGAAAAAAATCGCCTGAACGTTTGTATTTCTGTAGAAGATTATTTCGAAGGGGTGAAATAATAAATTGTTAAATATTTGCTCTTTTGCAAAATGCATTACACATTCACATATTATGATTTTAATCAATACCAAATTGGAAAAGTCTTGGAAAAAAGATTGTACCAAAATGAACCAAAACTACATTTGAACGGACGCACAGACGACTATAATTTTCATATACTCATTTACTTAAATACTAACTATGATAATTAATGCTTACTTTCAAAAATTGTTAATTTTAAAGCAAAAAAAATCAATGGACATGTATACATTTACAGCATTAATCCTACCCAAAGTTGTCATATTTTATTGACGAATTGGCCGTCGGATAACATATTTTATATTTAATAACATGATAAATTTCAAGTGAATATTTTATCCCTGACACTTTAAATTCATTGCTCGTAAAGTATGGTTAAACAGGTTTTAGCCGTTTCTCTACAATACAGCATGTACCTGAGATAGATATATAGGTAAAATGTAAGAGTGCAAACTGTTCTATATATATTAACCCCATATTTAAGACTGCACTTATATGCACATAAATACTTGCGATCGTTGCTAGCATGTATAATTGCAAGACGTTTTTTGTACTGACATGTAGATAACCATCTGCTCTCTTTCCTGCAATCAGTTGAAAGCAACTATTTAAATGGTTTAGATGACAATGATAATAATACAGGTGTTGTGTCTTGAGATTTAGTAATAGTCAGCAGTTAAATATAAATGTAATACTTATGTTTAATTTTTCAATGAAAAACTAAACTGCGTTAAAATAAATCCGTGTTATTCATTAACAGATGCGTGTGTTTCGTTTGACAGAGCGGAAATTCCTTATAAAAGAACATTTAAATGTTGAAAAAACAAAACAAAATTGTGATATAAAAATAAACATTTGAGTTGTAGTATTGGATTTTCCCGGTCAAAGAGAAAAGCAGTGCTGACCTGCCTCAACCTCCTGGAGATTAAACTTTATTTTGACGTATATCACGTAAGAAAAATCTGATTAGGTAATTCTTTATGGCATACTTGTTATTTTCTTTTTATTTGTTAGAAAATACTCGAGTTGGTTGTACCATCATCATTTAATATTCAGTTTAAAATGCTAGTGAATATCTTCCATCTATAGCTATGTATATTTTATTCTCACGGGTATATATAAATGAATGTATAAAAACGCCTTGCAGACCTATTAAAAACCCTGTCTTGATCAGTTGAATGAACAATAATACTTAGCAATAATGCCACTGTATAAATTACTGAAATGAATAATTTGATCAAATCAAATTACTGGCTTTTGATAACTATGGCGAAGATAACTGTGCATTTGTTTATGTTTGTTTAAGTCAATTTTAGGAGAGCTTTATTGAGTAAAGACGCTGGGGTAACTATTGGTTCCGCTGAACGGGGAGGGAATCTAAGTATTTTATTTTAATACATAGAAAATTATGGGCATTAGTCCTTTGTTACATGTTACATGATATGTAAAATATTCAAATATTTCCCTTGATTTGAGTGCTGCATTTGACAATGTTGATCATAGCATTTTAAACTGTCAGCAGTAGGAGAGCTTGTATGAAGTGTCCTCCAAGACAGGTTTAGGGTCATTGGATCTATTTGATCTATGCTGGGACGATATTTGATATTGTGTCTCCATCTAATCCCGTAACTGGATTTGCCGATGGCCACACGGCTATCAAACGCATTAAACCACCATCCGAGGAAACGAGTCCGTAGACATCAATGAGTGGCTGAACGAAAACAAGCTGAAAATGAATAACATAATAAGACGCCGCGTGCATTTGTTCATTCAGCTTTGGGGAAAAGTTTATTCTGGCTTTTGTTTATTTTTTTATTTTAACAAAATTACACTGCTTTCAGATTCTGTAATAAAAATAACTTTTCTGATGTACAACATAATATAATAGATAATTTTGTATAAATACCACCATGGATGTTTAAAAATTACAATTTTCAATCTAGATTTATTCTACGTTTTGAATATAATATCATAATGGAAGTTTGTTTTAAAATTGAAAAGGAATATATATTTTTCAAATTTTTAATGTTTTGAAGGATTATATATGCCGGCAAAATGGACATATTCTCGGCGCAACGGAGACATTATTTTTCTGTACCTCTGTCTTTGTCTTGAAATGTAATTTAAATATACCAATCATTTTATTTCAATTGCTATCCAATCTATTCTGCTTCAAGCAGACCTTTCAATCTTTATCCAACAGACAAACACTTCAGAATTTCAGATGTGCAACATTATACAATATATATTGGTGCTTTCTAAGATAAACCTATAAATTGTAAAGAACGTATTAAACAAAAATGTAAACCTACCATGCTTAAATATTTTATGAAGAAGAGCATCCGCTAATATTTTGTGTTCTGGTGCCACTGAAACACTTGTTATATCTCTTGCAATATTTCATAGTAATTTCGCAAATGCAAACTGAGTTCACTAAACTTAACATATCCAAAACATGTGTCCTTAACTTGTATCGATCAAAATTCGATAGCTTGAAGCAAACATTCATACTGGCTTCCAATTAAAGCTTGTATAAATTTCTAGATGATAGTATATAATTTAATGCATGTACAATTATTTTATTGAATGCATTAACTTACTTAATCAATCAATCAATCAATCAATCAATCAATCTGTTGAATACTCAAATCTCAAAACGCTCTTAAATATCCTTCAATCAGCTAGTGGGTGTTATGTAATGGCATTTAATAGATATAAGACGTTTGTCAGATAGAAGTTTAAGTGTAATAAAATTGTGGAATTAACTTCCTAGAGACCTTAGACAAAGCAAATCTGTAGAAATTTTCATGACACATTTGAAAACTTCTATCTGTAAGGACTTCTTTTCCTTATTCTAAGCACTGACTTTAACGGTTATATATATACTTTGAACTGTGGTTACAAAACTGTCATATATAATTGCAAAAAATATACTTTACTGTAATCTTTTATTTTACACTTGTATTGCATGAAGTAAATTTATATTTTTGTGTATTGGTGAGAATTTTATTCACTAATGTGAATGTCCTTTAAATAAAATATGTACATCGGCATTGAACATGTTTTGTACGTAGAAATAGGTGTTTTATCGAATGGTAGAGATATTTGCTTATAGTTATTGTGCAAGGACGTCTTTCTCTCACTGAGTTGTTTAAATAAGATATGGGCCGCCCCATAAGAAAACCAACATAGTGCAAAAAATGACGTCACTGAGAAAACGTTTCTTGAATCTGACGTCAAAATATGCACGCTTTTTACCAATTTAACGCGTACACAGTTCCTACTTACCACTGTGAGTGCGCGTCGTCTCGCCCAGTATATCTATGGTGATATATTTTCGACGCAGGACAGAAATTTCAGAAATATATGTATAAATAAAACGTTTTCATCAAACCTTTATATTTCATAATGTTTAAATCAAAGGTAGCAGAACTAAGCTCCACTTAAATTTACGAACCGACACGTTATGCCTGTCCGCTTTCGTCTTAGCAGTAGCTTATTAAAATCTATCATGCGTTCGTTTACGATATATATTTATTTTAGTAGAGTATTTGTACGTATCTATCTCTTAATATAGAAAGATTGACATTCACAATACAGCTTTCTAAGTGCTAAATAATTTATAAATGTTAATCAAAGACGCAGTTTGGCAATAAACCACATAATTTCTGCATCTCGTTTATATTTTAATTATTTGAAATAATTATTTAGATAATACTCCAGTAAGATATTAATAAAACTACATTTACTTTCAATAGCAAGAATGCAAGACTGTGAGTACGTTTTTTTTTCACTGCAGGGATGTTCAGCCCTGTCTTCTTAAGCGGTTAATGATATTTTTGTAATTGTATATAAATGCATTAACACAGTCCAAGTACAGCGATCCGTAGCGTCACATTTTTAACAAAAAACGGCCACATTACCAGAAACTGTCCGATTATATGGCATAAAAAGTAAAAGGGACTCACTAATACAGAAAAGCAATCGCACATCTATTGAAAATAAGGTAAAATCACATCGGCCATACGATGGAAACAATAAGAAATAATGGAGCAGGCGGCAAACAGCGCCACGACAGACGTTGCTCAATAACGCAGCTTAAGATCCCGTATGTTGTGATCAAAATTGTAAACCACACTAATTGAAATTATATATAATTATGTACATAACTATGCAAATAAAACAATTTTCAAACATCGAAGAATATGTAAAATATGTACTTCAAATATTTCTGCATATTATTTGTTATCATTAAAATATATGCATTCATTTCTTATTGTAAAATTTGACTTAAACTTTATTGAAAATAATTTTTATTACCTCCCTTTATTTTATTAATTTAAAACCGTAAAAAAGATTTTGTTACAGGATCTTTGATTATATAATACCAGTAAACCTTTTTTCTAACTAAGAAATATCGTACTTAACATTAAGGGCAAATATTTCCGGACGATGTTTTGAATGTAGGGGATTTGTTCTGTTCAAAGATGGTTATCATTTACGAGAATCGTATTTTTGTTTAATAAACACTTTTAGATAAGTAATTAGCCAAGGAAAAAAACTGGTTCATTAGAGTTAAATGATAATAATCAAAGATGAATGTAAAAAAATAAGTAAGTCATGACAATTGTGAAGGTGTAAACATATCTACCGTATCAATTTATAAAAAAAACCGATTTTGCGACAAAAGAAATGACAAAACGAACAGGAAAAACTGATTATGACTGTAGTCAACTAAATAAAACAGATAAAATATTTTTTCTTTACAATCTTAATATTAAAGTAAACAATCAAGTTCAGGAATTTGACTATCACGAAGAAATGAAGAGGTAGTGCTGAGCTGTTGAAATTTCTTTAAGTTCAGATTGTAGTTTGATGTTTTGTTCGTTAGAAAAAGAACTGTGTACATTATCCTGTATGACATTCACGGTATTCATACATGAAATACGGGAACAAAACAATAATTGCTAAAAATGTGCAAGGAGCTAACCTGTTTTGCACTCGTATACAGTCTATTCCCGTCAGTTATGTACGTCTGTACAAAAACGTTTTACACTCCTTGTGTAATTTGTCTAAACAATAATACTGAGCAAATATGATAATTGTCTCAAGAATTGCGATTACTTGTTTAATTAAACTAAATTTATGCATGTCTCTAATTGTGGCATATCTATTTGCTACCATATAAAAGTGCATTTGACCTAGTTACTAAGAATATCATTGGAAATATGCCACATAGAAAGCATTCTGGCTCAAATTTATATGCATCTTATCATTTATAATGTGAAAAACAGGGATGTCGGTTAATGTAGCTTGTTCTATAATGAGAACATGTTCCATAAATATTTTAAATATTGATTAAAACAATAGAGTTACATTGTTCATCATTTGGATATTCCTATTCAGAGAAATCCTAGTAGCGGAAGTAGATTCAAACGCTCAACAATTGTTTTATATTTACTGACAATATCTGTCATGGTGAAGGGTCTCTAGCAAATGAAATTGTAGTATGCACAGTAATGTCAAAATTACAATTGTCATTGCCCTGAATCATATATCTTCTACATTTTCACTGAAAAAGATGACAACGGAAATGACACAATTCATGGATTTTTCACTGAAAACCTATGCATATCATATATGAATGCATATCAGACAAACGGCAGACTGACGTGTTTTGGGGGCAATTTATCAAAGAAAAATCATAATATAGGCACACATTTTATGTCCCTATTTAAAACGTTAGTGCATACTTTGGAGGCATCAGGCTGCTTATATGTCCACCTGCATGTTCATCACTTCTTAAGTGTTCTGTCAATAGATTGGCTAGGTATAAGCCGTTCTTTATACAACTTGGAATGAATGTTGCTCATGGCCAATTGATGATATCTATTAATTTTGGGGACACTGGTCACCATTGCGAAAATTGAAAGATTGTCTGACCAGAATATAATGTCTACTGTCCTACGATATGACGTGTAGGTTGAGCATGACTAGTTGATGACTAGTCAATAAATTACGGTCAATGTGATCAACAGTCTTACCATTCTGTGTGGAGGTTGGCCAAAATCAAGGTCCAACTAATAACTTAAAAATGCGTTGACCTGACCTATAGTCCTAAGATTTTACTTGGTGGTTGGTCGTGACTACAAAATGACCCATATTGAGAACATTTGATAATTCCCCCTCGAAAAAAAATCTTTTTAGAGCCATGAAGATCCTGGTACCGGAACCTTTACTCACTGACCAGTTTTAAATGAATAAATATATATTCCCTAGCCAATACCCCTGTTATCAATAAACATATCATTTAATCATTTTAAATGGAAGCTTGTGCGGTTTATGTGTCCTTAGCAGTCATTTCCTTGCGTTTAGAGGTATTAGATCTGTAATTCAGTGGAATGACCTTGGTGATTTTGACGATGGCATATATACCTACCATTTTGAGGCTGAGGAACATTCACCAACTCATATTTTTTCAGTAAATATACAACAAATGTTGGGCATTTAAATCTGTTTCCACTACTTCGACTTCTGAGCATGTCGAATCATACATATTGTATTCATAGTAATTGGGTGGAAAAAGTACTTAAAAGGTATTTGTATATCTATTTTGCTCCATTTATATAAAAAGAAAATAAAAGAATCAGTGTCTTTTTGTTACTGTCATGAATCTCAATGAGGTTAGGCCTTTACCACATTCGGTATCTTCACACCTCGCCCCTAGGTCATCTTTATACTGCTTGTCATTTATTTTAATATTGAACTTATTTCTTTGTCGTTGAATTATGTTAGATAGCAAGTTAACTTTGCTAACTAATTAAATTCATATTTCAGATTGAAGTGACAATGCAGTTAAATTTGATCGCCAGCATTCTTCTGGTGTGTAATTTTGTTGAAGCTTTAGATGTCAAAGTAGTAGAACTATCTTACGAGCTTGGACCAGAAACATTGTTCTACCCAGGAAGTCCACCATTTGTTTTAACTATCCTACATCGCGGTATCACTGGAGCATACTGGTAACAAAATTTCTATTTTTGATAAAAATTTTATAGTTATTGTAATGTTTCATCAAAACGAAATTAAAACATGAAAGGTAATCTTTTATACCTACAATAGAAAGTTACTTAATACAATTTTTATCTCCCTTTTCATGTATAGATATCACATTTTCGTAAAACAAATAATTTTCGTTGAAGCTTTTTCACTTTATAGATAAACCTATTTAAACATTTCGAAGTTTATCGTGACAGCTTAAATATTATTTTAAAGGTTTGAGCTAAACAAATTCGAAGCAGGAGAGCACGTTGGAACCCATTTGGATGCACCCTCCCATTTTTCCGAGGGTAAATTGAGAATGCATGAAATTCCAATGGAAAAATTAATAGGACCCGGTGTCATAATTGACGTTAAGGTAGGGGTTATTGTTTTCTTTGGTGTTTTACCTGGAAATATGGTTGAACAGTTAACTGGCTAAAGAACTCCTGAATATATTATTTTGAAGTTTGTCACTCCATATGTTGTTTGACAATTGATTATAGCTAACCAACACTTGTCAATATTCAATCTATTTCAACAGTTTATTGCATAAAGCATGTAGATACAATGCATATATAGCTCAATACAATTTAACATTTCATGATATTGAGTACATTAAATGTTTTCAGAGAAGACAATAATATTTTGTATAAAAAAATGAATTTAAACACAATATTTTTGTTAAAATTGTGTAAGTTTTATTATATCTGGTAAACATATAATAAAAATAAAATTTGAACTGACAAGAAACTTTGGATCAGCCGAGTACAATTACTGAAGTGCAGTTACATAACTTTGTGTAATAAACTGCTCATTGATTTCATTCTTCATGAAGAAAACTTTGAAACTGGTTGTCATCTAAAAATCATTAGGAGGATACACCTTAAGGAGAAAGTTATAATATTTTAAGAAATTAGTATTAGTTTTTGACAGTATTGACACTGTGCGTGCAATCAGTTTCATATCTTCTCTCAGGCCGTTTCTATTTCAAAGACTTTTCTTCTCTAAAACCGCTTAGTTATCACACTGAGACCTTGTACATAATAAAACTTATTCCACATGCACTGTTTAAAAGAAAATGACCTAGTCCAAGGTCAACTTTTCAGTTATAGAATCTGCATTATTCTATGAATTAGATTAATATTTCTATTTTAGGATAAAGTAGAAGGGAATCCGGATTTCAAAGTCAGTATTGGCGACATTATAGCGTGGGAGATGAAACATAAGAAAATTCCTGAATGTGCAATCGTTATCATGAATTCTGGATGGGGGAAAAATTACCCAAACAAAGCGCTAACATTTGGCACCCCGACCCCAGAGGACCCGTCGACCTTCCATTATCCAGGCTGGCATACAGAAACTGTGGATTGGTTGATAAAAACAAGACATGTCTGTGTTGTCGGCACTGACACTCCTTCGAATGATCCCGGAGATTCAACTTCCTTTCCGGTTCACCAGACACTTGGTGCAGCAAACGTTCCGGGGCTGGAAAATGTTGCCAATTTGGATTCAGTTCCGGAGAGTGGTTCGACTATATATGTGGCGCCTATAAAGTTGAAAGACGGGAGCGGAGCACAAGCAAGAGTGTTCGCTACATTTTCGAATGTCGGTAAACACGAATATTATCAAGAACTTTAATTAATATTATCTGTATTTCAATATAATAATGCTATAATTGCGTTTTCAAAATAAATACTATTTGTACAAAATATCTTAAAATCTGATGAAATTAACAGGTTTGTCAAAGAATCGCCATTGTTTTAACCTGGCATTTGCTGACTCAACTATCCAGCGAATTTTAGTGACAAGTCTAGAGTTATTTGCATCTTCTGCAGAAAGCTGTTTTTCACCGTTCGGTAAGAAAGATGGCATCTTTGCGTCAATACCTAGTTCTTTGAGGATGTTTAATGAATCGCGGAAACCACGATCAACAACGAAAATATCACCTTTTCTGATCCAATTTTTTATCTCTTCAATATTACATTTCATCATATGATTTAATATTTTTGCGTCGGAATTCTTTCCATCAGCTAAATAAGGGCCAAGAACAGATACTATATATCCTGTTGTAGTAACAACCATCATTGGTTTGACGAGTGACCTCCCTTTATGAACACTGTATGTACGTCTTTGAAATTTGAAATTGGAGCTTTTATGGATATATAGGTATGTGCCATCAAGTACAAGGATAGCAGGAGGACTGCATTCATTTTGGCCAAATATTGATACCGCAAGAGGCCGTGTATGTTTCTGGACGACATCTTCTCGATTGACGTGATTGAAACCAATATTTTCAAAAACAAATTCTTTCGACAATTGTTTTCTTATTGAAGCAAATGAGCGCCTAACTTGAGATTTTGTCATGTTGAAAATGGTGCCAAGGATACGATTAGAAAGGCCTGTTCTAAGCTTTGTTAGAAATACTCCTAAAGAACCACGAATACTTCTGTTTTGTGACTTTTTACTGTTTTTTATATAAGTAAGAAGATCGTCAAATTGTGCCCTATTCAACCCAGTGAGACTTTCATAGTCGTTATCATTCATACCGTTATCGTCAAAATCAACCCGTTTATTTCTGTTGTCCTTGGCAGCCTTTCTAATATTTTCTATAAGGGTATGCACTTCCTCGCATGTAAAATGGGAAACATTGCGTATATTTTTATTGTTTTTCAGTAACATAAACGCTTCCTTGCAAAATGAATTTTCTGTTAAATGTTTTGGGCAGCATCTAGCCCCTTTTGCCAGGATAATGTTTAGCTCTATAAAAATATCGTGTCTGGCTTCCTTTTTAATTCGCACCAATTTTGGACCGGGCTTGCCGCAAATAAAACAACGAGAATGGGACTGGCCTGTTGTAGATATTGGTAGAGCAATTTTTTCTTCATCGGTTTGAATTAATTTTCTTTTAGCAGATAATGTTGTTTCGTTCGACTTTAAATTCAACGCTTTATTTGATTGTTTTGTGTCATTCTGCTTTCGCATTTCAAGATAATATTTTTGTCTACATTTATTGCACGCTACTGAATTATCACTGACTGTTAAGAAAAATGATTTTTCAAGGTATCGTTTCAGATCTTTATTTCCAACTATTGGTCTTCTTTCTTTTTGTGTCACACGCTTATTGCACACAATACAGTGCATATAATACGGGTTCATTTTTACTATTTTGATTTCGGATTCTTTTAACCATTTAACCTAGAAACAAAAATAAAATACATATACTTTAACTATCTAATTTACCATAATCAACTAAATTGATTTAGTATGAATAAAAACATTAAATCTATAGCTATAGTCTGATTTTATTGACCTGTCTACGAATACATTATAGCGCTAGCTAATTTGAATATTCGATTCCACTTCGGTTCTGTCCGTATAGCTTACGAGAATTAGTAGGCAGTATAATAACTAATGTTTGGAAAATTCACACTAGTGTAATCAAGGGGGAGAATCACGCCGTTCGTTACCCAAACAAACAAGATGGCGGATGCAGCCAAAAAGTAGGTTTTTCCCTTTTTTCTCTGAAATTCGTGATGTTCTAATGTAAAGGTACATATAACAACCTTCTCCACAATTTTTCTGGCACACAGGATTTTATTTCATGATGTTTCGTCCCGTACTTCATCTGAAATGCGCGTCACCAGATTCGAAGCGAGAGAATTTTCCACCGGTTTGATCGTGGTAACGTACGGCTTTTTCACTCATATTCACTGTTTCGTTTACATATATGTCAATTTACTGAAACCACTGACCTTAAAAAGTTGTAATATGTCGTCATCTAAGCATTCATGCCCATTCTGGCTAGAATAACCGCTGAAAATATTAATATCGGTGCATTTTCTGGAAATGATAACGTATGGCGCACAAAATATCAATGATAACGTACGGCGCATTTTTTTCTGATTAATTGATTTTCTATATAATAGAAACGTTATGTTTACAAGACATAACAGGAGGTGTAGAACCAAATAAAGAAACTGAAATAAATAATATAAGTGTCCAGCTTTATTTGTCATCCAATGAAAGCGCTGTATTTCTTAAAAATTCTTTCTGTAAATTTTCATAGAAGAACAAAAGTCGATGATATATCAAAGTCCATTCATAGCAGCCTTCTATTTTTCATTTAGTGCTTCATAGAGCCGCGTTTGAGCAAATGGACAGGTAATTAGACGAAATAAAGTAAGTTTTAAACCGTAACATACAGAAAAAAGAAAAATTCTCCGGTCGCTATCGCTCCCGTCGAAGTTTCTAATTTCTGTAGAACAACACGGATGAACACTAACATATACTTCGCAAACACTAGTTTAAGAGTAGTGTAATAATTTTTAAAACCGTTCTTGCATAAAGATAATGACGTTATCTAAGCGCATGAGCGGTCTAGCATTAAAGGTTTCAGACGGGTTTTCCGGCATGGATAGAAACATCGAAATCCAAATCCGATTTGAAACTTTATATAAGTAACACTAGAAATTAATAAGCAAATTCCAATGTCACTCTTTTATTGCTGATACCTGCAATACTTTTTAAAAGAAATTATTGTTTTTGTTGGGTCGTTTGTGGAAAAAAACGCCAGAATATGATAGGCAAATTCTTGCATGTAATCGTTTTGATCAAATTATGACGTTCCTTTCATTTACAATTATGAAATCCCCAATTGATGCGAAGGGACATTCATTTTCTAGGATATGTGTATACACATATGGTTTATGTATTGAAAATCGAATTATATACAACAATTTTGCATTAATGGATCATGTAATGTATGTTTCTTGTATGTATGTACATGTATATGTGTGTATGTATATGTATATACAAGAGACCTATAAGTTACTGGTTTAAAGATCAATTTTGATATGAAAATGTTCATTATGTAACTACTTAAGAAAACTTCGGCTGGTATTTACTTTATCAATCAAAATTGATCTTCTCCAAACTTTTTCATGATTTTTGATATTATGCATATATGTTTATATTTAATATTTCACGCGTTTCGATAGTAATAGCGTGAAATTATTGTCTATCGCGTTACGCATTCAAAAGGGTGAATACTGGTCAGTCGTGTTTAATGAATCGTGACTTAACTCAATATATATATTGTAATGTGTAAAGAGGGTCATTCTACCAGACGATTTCACAGAGACACGTTGTATAAATATTTTACACTTCCAATTTAGCACGTGGCGGCCGTTGCGACTCGGGATGGAAGAAAGCAGTATTTTATCTAGTTTAGAGTCTTTGTTAGATTCTAGACTGCAGACATTTGAGAAGAAAATAAACGAAATTTCACAAAATCAAATTTCGGCGTGTACTAGTGGTACTTATGTGTTCAAGAAGAAAGGCCACGAGCAACAGTTTATGGTGAACGCTAAAGTTATGGATAAAATGAGACAAGCAGACGGTTATCTTGCTACCATTACTGAGGAAGATTCGAATTCGTCTGCTAGCAGTGCCAGAGAAAAAATTTCAGAAGGTATGGACATTTTGTCACATCGTCAAAAATGTTTAAAATTGGCCGACAGTTCAGAGCATGGTTGGCGTGTCGTACAAGAGTACGAGTCTCATCCATTGGCAGATAACTCCGACGATGAGAAGAAAATCTACAAGGCACAAATTCAAGCAGATAGGAAGGTTCGTCAGGAACGTCGAGTACGAGCTAGACGCTTTTCACCGTACCCTGCTACTAAGGCGTTGCCAGCTTCAGATAGTCGTCCTCCGAATCAACAGACAGCAAACAGGAAACCAGGGCTATGCTTCAAGTTTGGGAAACCCGGGCATTGGCGGGCAGAGTGCCGCATGGACTTGCAGGCTGATAAGAATGGCAATACACAGATAAGTATAAATTATGGTTCATTTTTGTTAAATGGAGTTGAGGAGTCTGATAACTTTAATATTGAGAAAATGAAGTTAAGCTATAAATGCTCTAATGATTTGATAAAGAATGTTTCACATATGTCTGACAACGATAAGATTTTAGATAAAGTAGTGTCTCCGGTTGGGAGATTGCATAATTGCATTAAGCACTGGCAAGAGGCGGAGCCAGGTGAATATATTTTAAGTGTAGTTTCAGAACGATATAAGTTGCCTTTTAAAACATTACTGAAATCTGTTGAACTTACAAATAATAGGTCTGCCAGAGAAAATGCTGCATTTGTTTCGAGTGAGATTCGAACCCTTCTCACTAAAGGTTGTATAGAAGAAGTTACAGAGGCACCTTTTGTGGTAAACCCGTTAACTGTTGCTTATAATAGGCATGGTAAACCGAGGTTAGTCTTAGACTGCCGACATATTAATCCAGATTTATTCAAGTACAAATTTTGTTATGAAAGTCATGACTTGGCGAGACAAGTCTTTTCAAAAGGTGATTTTCTGTATACGTTTGATATTAAAGGGGCGTATCATCATATTATGATATTTCCCCAACATGCAACTTATTTAGGTTTCTCATGGACAGAATTGGGAAAGAAGAGATATTTTGTGTTTCGGGTTTTGCCGTTCGGTATATCTACCGCCGGATATATATTTACTAAGGTATTACGGGTAGTAATCAAGAAATGGAGAAATTTGGGGATGAAAATCATTTTGTTTTTAGATGATGGTTTAGGTGGTGCTAGCTCTCTTGAGATGGCCAGGGAAAACAGTATTTTTGCTAAAAAAGATTTGATTAGTTTCGGTTTTCTGTTAGCCGAAGATAAGTGTCAGTGGGAGCCGATTCTTCAGCAAACTATTTGGGTAGGCTATCTTTGGAATACATGTGAGGGTGTGCTGAAAGTAACGCAAGAAAGAATAGATCGGACTGAATCATTATTACAGTTTTTTATTACTTCTGTATGAAAGGGCGTAGTTTTGTTTTCGGTAAAAAGGTAGCATGTTTAACGGGTCATGTCCATTCAGAGCTTCCGTAAAAATGAATTTTAATACCAACGAAACTTTTATTTTATTTCAAATAGTATATGGTCTAGTCTTAAAATATATCTGACTCTTCCTAAAAGAAAAAAAGTACTGCAACAAACAAACAAGACAAAAAAGGGGGAAATCGGGAAATTTTATTGTTTAATCTTATTTCAATAACATAAAAATTACAAATCTGTTTTACGCGTACTATTGCTAATTATTCTGTATACCAACACTTAAATATTAAAGGTCACTTTACATTGGAAAAATAACGTTTTTTTTCATAATGTTGGCTTTATTTGCAAATCATTTTACTAAATGTTTGCATGTGTCACGTGTTTATTTGCATTGTCAATGTAAATAAGAGGAAGGGGGAAGGGGGCCGTTCGTGAAGCGTGCCTTTAAGCTTGTATAGCTCAATAAACAATAAAACTAGAATCTTTTAATTTATAGAATATATTCTTATAAACTAGGAACACTCTCGTCAAAAGGCTAGAACCTTCCCGTCGAAAAGAAAAGAAACTGTCGACGATAACAAAACATATTTCTAGCAAGAGATAAGAAAGCGTCTTACAAAAATAAACCAGTTTTACACCAATGTAAAATACTCCAAGATAAATGCAACGACATCATTTGTTACATTGCGCAAACTTGTACGTTTCCAGAGAGTCAACAAAAAAGGTCTTTGATTAAAGGTAAGAACAAATATGACAAAGTACAAAATATCTGGAAAAAGTGACCCCTCGCAAGCATTAAAAACAACAAAATTACATGAACATTGCAGACTTGGTATGAATTTAATTGTACTTCAGGGATGATAAAAATGTGCAACATCTCTCACGCTACCTAGCACCGGCTCAAGCGGCACTCAATTCTCTACACTGAAAGGACTAAGTGATCCCGAAGGACCAGAGAAATATAACAACACTGAACTGAAGTATGGGGTAACTGACACAGCACTTGATACCTGCTGTTATGATGTATAAATATCTGGAAATGTGATCCGTCCGTCGGAAGCATTAAAAGCAGTAAATCAAATGAAAATTTCAGACTGGGGTTGATTGAGCCTGTACATAAACATTTCCTACAAGTGACGATGACATGTCTGACAAATGTTGATTAATAATCTCTGTATTGTATTATTTATACTCTTGTACTGTCGGCGGGAATTCCATGGTAGGACCATGGATGACTGTGCTGTCGGCGGGTTTATCATGATAGGGCAATGGATGATTGTCCTGACGGTGGGTATTCCATGGTAGGACCATGGATGACTGTGCTGACGGCGGGTATTCCATAGAAGGGCCATGGATGACTGTGCATTCGGCCGGTATTCCTAGGTAGGACCATGGATGACTGTGCTTCCGGCGGGTATTCCATGGAATGAACATGGATGACTGTGCTTCCGATGGGTATTCCCTGGATGGACCATGGATGACTGTGGTGAAGGCGGGTATTCCATGGTAGGACCATGGATGCCTGTGCTTCCGGTGGGTATTCCATGGTAGGACCATGGATGACTGTGGTGAAGGCGGGTATTCCATGGTAGGACCATGGATGACTGTGCTGTTGGCGGGTTTATCATGATAGGGCAAAGGATGATTGTCCTGACAGTGGGTATTCCATGGTAGGACCAAGGATGACTGTGCTGATGGCGGGTATTCCATAGAAGGGCCATGGATAACTGTGCTGTTGGCGGGTATATCATGATAGGGCCATGGATGATTGTGCTGACGGCGGTTTTTCCATGGTAGGACCATGGATGACTGTGCTGACGGCGGGTATTCCATAGAAGGCCATGGATGACTGTGCATTCGGCCGGTATTCCCAGGTAGGACCATGGATGACTGTGCTTTCGGCGGGTATTCCATGGAATGAACATGGATGACTGTGCTTCTGGTGGGTATTCAATGAAGGACCATGGATGACTGTGGTGAAGGCGGGTATTCCATGGTAGGACCATGGATGCCTGTGCTTCCGGTAGGTATTCCATGGTAGGACCATGGATGACTGTGGTGAAGGCGGGTATTCCATAGTAGGACCATGGATGACTGTGCTGACGGCGGGTATTCCATGGTAGGACCATGGATGAGTATTCTTTCTGTTGACAAGCATTAATCACCATCATGAAACTGCGAAAGAGGTTAACCTTCCACTTTCTTTTAAACAAATGAAGCCATTGTTACAAGCTGAATTGTAATAAAACCGGAATTGTAATAAAATTATTGGTTAGGATGCAAACAAATTATTACATTTAGGTTGTCAACCTGAATTGTAATAAAACCAGAAAATGTAATAAACGGTCAAAACTCAAGAAAATGTGATAAGGAAAGTCTGTTTCACATACATGGTGTTTAAAAAAACGAATTTGGACTCGACATCGGAATTTTTACACTTGACCTTTACTGTTACTCCTACATTTTCCTTTATATTAAACAATCAACATTACTTATAACTGGTATTTAATGTTATTTTTTATTAGTAGATGGTTTGTATATTGGTTCTTTCTTTTTTGTTAGCTCACCTGAGCATATGCTCAGGGTGAGCTATTAGGATCACTCTTCGTCCGTCGTCCGGTGTCCGTCGTACGTCGTCCGTTGTCCGTTCACACTTTTCAAACGACATCTCCTCTGAAACCATAAGGCAGATCATAATGAAACTTCACAGGGATGTTCCTTGTGTGAAGCCTTAACAAAGTTGTTCAAAGAATTCCATTCCATGCAGAACTCTGGTTGCCATGGCAACCAAAAGAAAAAACTTTAAACATCTTCTTCTAGAAAACCCAAAGAGCTAGAGCTTAGATATTTGGTATGAAACATCTTCTAGTGAGTGTCTACCAAGATTGTTCAAATAAAAGCCCTGGGGTCAAAATTGGCCCCGCCCCAGGGGGTCATTGATTTTCCCTATATGCATATAGTAAAAACTTAAAAAAATCTTCTTTTAAAGAACCCAAAGAGCTAGACTTAAGATATTAAGCATGAAACATCTTCTAATGATTGTCTACCAAGATTGTTCAAATAAAAGCCCTGGGGTCAAAATTGGCCCCGCCCCAGGGGGTCATTGATTTTCCTTATATGCATATAGTAAAAACTTAAAAAAATCATCTTTTAAAAAACCCAAAGAGCTAGAGCTTAGATATTTGGCATTAAACATGTTCTAATGGATGTCTACCAAGTTTGTTCAAATAAAAGCCCTGGGGTCAAAATTGGCCCCGCCCCAGGGAGTCATTGATTTTCCCTAGATGCATATAGTAAAAACTTAAAAAAATCTTCTTTTAAAGAACCAAAAGAGCTAGACCTAAGATATTAAGCATGAAACATCTTCTAATAAGTGTCTACCAAGATTGTTCAAATAAAAGCCCTAGGGTCAAAATTGGCCCGCCCCAGGGGGTCATTGATTTTCCCTATATGCATATAGTAAAAACTTAAAAAAAATCTTCTTTTAAAGAACCCAAAGAGCTAGACCTAAGATATTAAGCATGAAACATCTTCTAATGAGTGTCTACCAAGATTGTTCAAATAAAAGCCCTGGGGTCAAAATTGGCCCCGCCCCAGGGGGTCATTGATTTTCCTTATATGCATATAGTAAAAACTTTAAAAAATCATCTTCTAAAAAACCCAAAAAGCTAGAGCTTAGATATTTGGCATTAAACATGTTCTAATGGATGTCTACCAAGTTTTTTCAAATAAAAGCCCTGGGGTCAAAATTGGCCCCGCCCCAGGGGGTAATTGATTTTCCCTATATGCATATAGTAAAAACTTTAAAAAATCGTCTTTTAAAGAACCAAAAGAGCTAGATCTAAGATATTAAGCATGAAACATCTTCTAATAAGTGTCTACCAAGATTGTTCAAATAAAAGCCCTGGGATCAAAATTGGCCCCGCCCCAGGGGGTCATTGATTTTTCCTATATGCATATAGTTAAAACTTTGAAAAATCGTCTTTTAAAGAACCCAAAGACCTAGACCTAAGATATTAAGCATAAAACATCTTCTAATAAGTGTCTACCAAGATTGTTCAAATAAAAGCCCTGGGGTCAAAATTGGCCCCGCCCCAGGGGGTCATTGATTTTCCCTATATGCATATAGTAAAAACTTAAAAAAATCTTCTTCTAAAAAACCCAAAGAGCTAGAGCTTAGATATTTGGCGTAAAACATGTTCTAATGGATGTCTACCAAGTTTGTTCAAATAAAAGCCCTGGGGTCAAAATTGGCCCTGTCCCAGGGGTTATTGATTTTCCCTATATGCATATAGTAAAAACTTAAAAAAATCTTCTCTTAAAGAACCCAAAGAGCTAGAGCTAAGATATTAAGCATGAAACATCTTCTTATCAGTGTCTACCAAGTTTGTTCAAATAAAAGCCCTGGGGTCAAAATTGGCCCCGCCCTAGGGGGTCATTGATTTTCCCTATATGCATATAGTAAAAACTTAAAAAAAATTCTTTTAAAGAACCCAAAGAGCTAGACCTAAGATATTTAGCATGAAACATGTTCTAATGGGTGTCTACCAAATTTGTTCAAATAAAAGCCCTGGGGTCAAAATTGGCCCTGTCCCAGGGGTTATTGATTTTCCCTATATACATAGAGTAAAAAGTTAAAAATCTTCTATTAAAGAACCAAAAGAGCTAGAGCTAAGATATTTAGCATGAAACATGTTCTAATGGATGTTTACTAAGTTTGTTCAAATAATAGCCCTTGGGTCAAAATTGGCCCTGCCTGGGAGAGGGGGGGGGGGGGCAAAAGTCATTGTTATTCATTATTTGTGTATAGTTAAAACTTAACATCATGAAATATCTTCTAATGGGTGTCTTCCAAGTTTGTTGAAATAAATGCCCTTTGGTTTAAACTGGCCCGGCCCTGGGGCCTATGTTCAGGTGAGCGACCCCATGGCCATCATGGCCCTCTTGTTGTTGATCTTAAAGAATTATTTTAGAAAAAGACAATTTTCACAAAGTTTTATTAGATTTTATGTTTTTATTGCATTTCATGTTGTCAGATCAATTGTAATAACTTTTTGACTGTTCAACTACTCTTGTAATAACTTTTTACACCAAGCAAGCAAAGTTACTTTATTGCTATTATATCCTTAGTAAAGACGATCTTCAAAAATATATTGTTGGAGGTTGTACAGAATAAAAAATGAAAATGCCTATTATCAGATAGCTTGTTATATTTCACGATGTTATTAGGCTTCAGATTGTTTATTTAAGATACTATATGGACAATTTTTATAACTATTATAAAATAATTATTGTTCTTAAAATGTATTATTCATACATGTTCAATACTGTTTTGCTGACATACTATTCTATAACGTGTTTCTACTTTTATGTGCTAGAAATATTAATGTCTCATTCATTTTGTCTATATTGTGAAACATCGAAAAAAGTTAATGTTATGTTTATATTTGAATTCAAGAAGAATCTAAATGTCATTGTGTCCAGACTTTTATTAATGATTTATTTAATTTATTGCAGAATGTACAAGAATTTTCGATATATGTATGAATTCTAAAGCTTTTCTTCAAGAGTATCTCTAAGTGTTTTGTTTTTGGTATCAATGCATGTTAAAGCTTAAATTATTTTGGAAGTTTGTTCAATATTCCCCCCTTACCCCTTAATTCTCTCCGTGCCAAGAGGCATGGACATTTGTCTTTTACATGTTCAGTTCCATCCCGCTTTGTTTCTTTCTACCTCCATCATTCGTCGCCACGTTGTCTTTGGGCGTCCCCTCTTCCTTCTTCCCTCAGGCGACCACCTTAGTGTTTCTATCTTCTTCGCCTGATCTCTTCACTAATGTTATATGCTTCTACCATCTCCAGTACAGTCAGGTTTGGTATGCGCTGTTGCCATCTGATCTTAAAGATCCTCCTTAGTCACTTTGTCTGGAAGGAGTCAATCTTCTTTTCCTCTGCTTTCGTGAGTTTCCATGTTTCACATCCATATAATAGTACGGAGAGGACTAGGCTTTTGAAAAGAGAGCTTTTTATCTTTCTGCTGATATAAGAAGCCTTTCAAATGTTGTCTGGCCTCCTGAAGGATGCATCAGCCATAGCTATCCTCTTCCTGATGTCAGCTGTGCCTCCGCCGTCCTAGGTGACATTGTAGTACAGGTATGTGAAGTTGTTGTCCACCTCCTCAACTTCGCTGTTTCTGACATACAGGCTAGCTTTACTCTTACTATTGACCTTCATCACTTTGCATTTCTTGGCATTAAGCTTCAGACAAACCTTGGCGGAATTGTCTTCCAGCTTTGTTGTCTTGTGTGTGAGATGGTTCATAGTGGATGATAGCAGAGCAATGTCATCTGCAAAGTCGAGGTCTTCCAGCATGGTGTAGGTCCCATCGGATTCCGGTTCGTTCTTCTATGACTGTCTGCTGCGTGACCCAGTTTATTATCAAAAGGAACAAGAATCCTGATATGCAGCAGCCCTACCAGTCATAACAGGGAAAGGGGCTGTAGTCTCATTGTCTTCAATCACTGAGCATTGGAATTCATCATATATAGTTGGATCAGTTTATTTTGTATACCGTACTTTTTCATGATGATCCAAAGACTGTCTCTGTGCACTGAGTCAAACGCCTTCTCGAAATCAACGAAGTGGATATACATAGTTCAATATTCATTTCTATAAAACATTTGAAATTTTTAGTTTATAGAAATTAAATTGTATTATTATAATTATTATGCTTTAAAATTTGTCAATGATTATTCTTTTTGTTATACTTTGACAGTAAAAAATAGAGATCTTCAGCGAGTGTACACTATTGTGTGTACGTTGTCAAAATATAGTGATATGTCAACCAGGACATTATTAAACAACTTTTTCCTATAGTTGGTATAAAACAATTAATGTTCTACTGCAATTTGGTAAGATTGTTAGTTACATGTATTTTACTCACACAACAATGTTTCATGTATACTTGTATTGATTTGTATTAGTATTTAAATTATAAAACTATTTAAAATCATTACAAGTTAGCATTTTTATTCGCATGCTTTTGTTGGTGACAACGATGTGTTGACAAATATCGGAATCATTTACTTCAAATATATATGAAAAGAAGTAAAGTGAACCAAACAAATGTTAAACTTTTTATTACATCCGTCTAGTAATTTTCGGAAGATGTGTTTATTACGTTTGTGATATAGCATTTGGTTCAGTTCATACATTTCTTGCAAAGACTTTGCATTATTAAATACGAATTAATACTTTATTGAAAACCCGAGCACTCAATTTCTAACTTTTCATCTGACATAAAGGATCGAACTATATGACATTGAAGCTTAACTACGTAAAGAATATATGACAGACATGATAAGAGAAAATATATTCATCCAGAGGCAGTATGCCCATCAGTAAACAGTAATAATACAATCGGCAGTCACATTAAATCAAAGACATAATATCAATTTTATTAAATATACACAAAATGCTTTTGAATTGACACTTATTTACCACTGTGCTTAATAATAGAATTGAAACTTTTTGTGAAAGTAATATTATTATATCTGATGCTCAATTTGGTTTTCGTAAAGGGCGTTCTACAATGGATGCTATATTTATTCTTTTGTCTTTAATCCAAAAATATTTAAATCAAAATAAACGTTTATATGTAGTTTTTGTTGATTTGATGAAATGTTTTGATAGTATTTACAGAAACGCATTATGGCCCAAATGTATAAAATAGGTATCCAAGGTAAAATGTTAAGAATAATTAGAGATATGTACCAAAATGTAAAATCATGTGTTAAGTCATGTTCTAGTTATTCTGATTATTTCAATTATGCCATTGGCCTACGTCAAGGGGAGGTAATTTCTCCAATTTTATTTTCTCTCTTTGTTGAGGATTTGGAACTTTATTTGCAAAACAACATTGAAACTGGTTTGACATTTGATGATGTTATATTGATTTTATCATTATTTGCTGATGATATGGCCATCGTGGGCAAGTCACCAATAGAACTTCAAAATAATTTAGATCTTTTATATTCATATTGTAATACTTAGGTTCTCAAGGTAAATACTACTAAAACTAAAGTAATGGTTTTTAGAAAGCGTGGAGGACTTGTGACCACAGAACACTGGACCTACGACGGCCAAATCTTAGATATTGTAAATGATTTTAACTACCTGGGTATTGTTCTTAACTATACTGGTAATTTCACACTTAATCAGGAACATTTAATAGTGAAAGCATTAAAGGCTCTAAATGTTTTATTTTATAACTATAAGAAATTTGATTTAAAACCAAACATATAATGCCAGTTATTTGATGCATTTGTAGGCTCAATCTTAGGTTATGGATCTGAAATATGGGGGTACACAAAATCTAAAGAAATAGAAAGAATTCATTTAAAATTTTGCAAACGATTATTAAATGTGTAAACGGGGAACAGTCTTTCGGTTCGATATCACAGGACCGTTTGTGTAAATTAAACAAAAGAAATGAGAATAAAGGCAAATGTAAGTTTTATGAATTGTATTAAATATTTAAGTCATCATATTTCATAATTAACATGCATATAAAATAAATAAGGTAGGGGAAATAAAAGAAAATCGGAAAACTTCCGAGAAATGAAAACAACGGCTTACCGCAATGGTGGTCAGAGCGCTTCTCCTCTTTTATGACGTCAAACCTTCACGTCCAAGTGTTCGTTCAAGTTTGACGTCATAAAGTGACGTCATAAACATGTTAATTAACAGGACACTTGTTAATAGCAATTAACATACAGAATGGGATAAATTTAAGTTGGCAAAAGTGCCAAATGATTCCAAATACTTATTGTTTAGCAGCGTAATAATATTGCCTAACTTTAAACAAGAAAAGTGATCGTATAGTGTTTCAAAAGTGATCGTATAGTGTTTCAAAGGTGATTGTAAAGTATCAGTACTAGCATAATGGAAATTAAGATATCAGAATTAAATAGAAATATAGTACTTATATAAAGTAAATTTGGTCATCTATTACACTCCCCCTACCTTAGATCAATGTACATTGGTCAAAATGACCAAATAATGTGTAAGTTAAATAAATAACAGTTATGCAACACACCTTATTAGAGACTGGCTAACAATTAACAATAAATCCAAGTACACAAATAAAATTCAACAAGCATACAAGTAAACATTCATAAAATATTGCAGCTTAATACATTAACGTTTCACAACATCTAAAACGTCTATATTAACAACATCACATATATACAAGATCAATTAAAATTTAACGTAAGTAAATGTTCGATCATGCCTATTAAAGTTCTTGTCTGTAGTTTAAGTGACTTTGGGTTTATTAATTAAATTTACTCTTCACAAAGGAGGAACAGTTCCATGTGTCGCGATTAAAAAAAGTTAGAATGTTTATAAGTTTTAAGCCGTCTTTTTCTCTGTGGGTGTGTTTGTCTTTCTTTTATCTTGTTCCGAACGTGGTATAGTATGGAAGACTTCCAAAGTTGAACAATTCGCAAGTGTACCAGATAAGAATTGGCAGGATTACGCTCTGAAACATATGAAATATTGTTTAGACATTTGGAGAAGAATACCGATAACAATTATAAACATGCTGGAATTGACGATTATATCCAAGAAGTAACCAGACACCTTGAAATGAATGAAATTTAATTATACATATATGCAAAAAAAACGTTATCCAGTGCAGTGTGAAACAACTTCCTTCTGTTAATCTGGTCCTGGTATTTGCCAATTTGGACAATTACATACAAAGCTACCATGTCAACTCTACAATACGTAAACATCATGTAAGTTACTAATAATTAGATTGTAACCACATCTCCTTAAAAGAGAGTAACATTAACATTAAAACAATTCAAGTTGTTACAATCAATTAATGAATAATCAATTTATTTTAAATTTAAATTACATGTACACTTTCAAATACAGTCATGTCCGGTGATCTTGCGCGGCCGGTGTTCTTGCGCACTCGGCATTTCCTTTCGTTTGGCTGTTTATGCTGTCGCTAGAAATTTTCAGCCAAAATTTGTGACTTGATCTTTCTTTGAACTACAACAAGTTAAGAAAGTTAAAAAAAATATCTGTCAAACATGTTTGTTTACATTATTTCGTCATCCTAATTATTTATTCATAAACACGCCCACTGACCTATTTTCCCTTTATATTCCTGTCTATTCATCCAGTTCCAAAATCTTACGTCCAGCAAAAAAATCTATCACACATTTTAAAGCAGTGTTGCACCGATAAAACGTTGTAAATTTTCTTTTTTCCCTTTGGAAATTAATGTGTGTTTAGTTGTTATCTCCTGCCGATTCCCGCCATCTTGTCAAAATGGCCCCTCCCGCGCTTTTCGATTTTTTTCTACGGAAGCGTAAAAGGGTCTAGAAAAGAGCATTGAATTTGTTAACTGATGTTGTACTGTGTGTAGTCAATGGGTGCATCTGAAATTCTGTACAGAAATTGAGATATTGACTGGTAGTGATGATTTCAGGTGTCCCAGGTGTAGTAGTGAACAGTAAAATAACAAACCCTTGATGTAAATAAGTTTGTGTTATAGTTTTGTTTGAACAGTTTGAACAGTTTAAATTAGCTTTTCATTAATTGGACTCACAAAATTTACATTGATAGTATAACTGGGACACCATACTTAAAAAAATCAGCTACCGTGACGTCATTCATAACACATGCGCAAGATCACCGGACAAATAAATGGTGGGATTAAACATGGTGGTAACTGTTTACATTGTTGCACTCCTGAAGTTCACTGAGTTTTTTCCAAATAATATTTCTGTCATTATATGTCTTAAAGTTTTTTCAAATAGGAAAATAATTATGAGTTTTTTTGTATTTATTTGAATCGTAGTAAATTAGCTGATAAGTGCTTAGGTGCGCAAGATTACCGGACAGCATTGTAAAAGAACTTTACTGTACTAAATGTAACTTTCTGTATTATGATCAAAGCAAATAGCAAAAATTCATCGAGGCCCGAGCATAGAACTATTTATTTTTAATAATCCATTTAATAATATGTAAATATACAAATAGAAGTTATGTAGTTTATTTACACAAAATAAATAAACTATATACATTACAATTGACTGCGGTGTTCCAACCTGATAATGAAAATAAACAACATGGTATGGTAACACATAAAATACAGTTGTTAAAAGAACAACTTGTTTTACTTGTTTGACTGATTCTTTTTTTCATCCAGTGCTTTAAGTTTTAATTTATCTTCTTCAGATAAAGATTCCAGTTTGTGCATTGCCTTTCCCAAGGCAGCACTGTACTCAACAATAACATCAGAACAAAACGAAGTGAAATTATAGAGCCCTTCAAGTGTATCGGGCATAGCAGGTGCAGACAAAACTGGATATGTTGGTTCGACATGATCAAATGTACATGTGGGACTAGCAGAACCTGATGACTCTTGTAACTTATCAGATGTCAAATTGAGCGAAGTCGTTGGATTACAGACAGATACGGACTCCATGGGTAAATTAGAAGTATCTAGGTCTTCAAGGGCAGTAATTGTCCGTGAAGAGTCTTCCTTCATATTAACATATAAGAATGGCTGGAGACCAGCTCCAAGAGAAGGAGGAAGAACATCTCCAGGAGGAATATACAATGGATTAAATAATTTTGAAGGTTTATTAAGTGACAGATGATAAGAAAGGGCAGAACCAGAAAGAAAATGAACTCCCCTGAGATGTTTGACGAAACTATCCCTTCTCAGAAACTGAGGGGAACTCTCAACACATAAGTTACACTTAAACTGCGAGCATGTCGGCCTATGCCTCTCCTCATAGTGGCGCTGATAGCTTCTTATTGTCCTTTGCTTAAAGTTGCATCCTTTGACCTCACAGGGTTCGTCTTTATAAAATCCCGCACGTGACATTATCTAAAAAAAACAAGATAAACAGCAGAAAAGTGTTCAAAAATTTGAAAACTTTAATTAGTATGCGACAGTTTTGGAACAATTTCCAAGGCTGTGAAACAACTGGAAAATGACATTCCAAGATACTCGGTGTTCAATATATCTTAAACTTAAAGTGCCTATTAAATTCTTAATTGTTTTATTCATTGTATAACTTTGCTTAATAACATACATATAACTTTATAACTTTATTATAAATTACAACTTTTTTTTTTTTTAAAGAGTAACAAGGATTACAGATTATAAAATCATTAGCATGAAATGCAAAATTTATTTAACATTTGTATTTAGTATACCATCTTATGTAAAGATGATGAGATAATGATTCATTTAATTAAATGCATGAACTAATTAGGTACATATTTCTCTACATAACAATTATTACATTTTATGCAATTATTTCTAAAAAAAAAACAGCTCTTAGATTTCTTCCAATAAACGTATTGGTGGTTTTGTCACACGTCCAGTTTTGGTAAATTTAATGTTTTGATGATCTGTCATAACTTTTAAGGAGTTATCTGTTAGATCTTCATAATTTTCATTGAATCTGGGTGGACTTTCGGTTACATCATTATCTAAATTTGATAACACAATTTGACTTGGTATGGTTACCAATTCCCTATTTGGGTCATCTTGTTGTATCCAAGATGTAAGTCTGGAAGTATCTCCAAGGTATGGTTTAAGGTCATTAATGTGTACAGTAATCATTGGGGCATCCAGAGCCTTTTGTATTTTTACTGTCACATCACTTGGTTTACCTATAACCAAGTATGGTCCGGTCCAGCCTAAACCTAATTTGACATTTGCATTAGGCGGATACCATCTCCATACCCATGAGTTTACCTCAATACTTTTAGTTTTCATATTTTGGTCATGATAATACTTTTGTCTCTTGAAAGAGCCAGTCAAGTTTTGTTGTGCAAATTCAAAAGCCTGCTCACTGGCAGCTTGAACCCACTGTACATATTCTATAGGACACATACCATTATGATTTGGATCTCCGACCAAAATATCAATTGGTACATTTATTTCTCTACCAAACATTAATAAAGATGGTGTACATTTTGTGCTATCTTGCACTTTAGTTCTATATGCAAACATAACATAAGGAAGATGGTCATCCCAGTCATTTCGGTTTGAATTGGCAAATATTGCCAACATTTGTTGCAATGTACGATTAAAACGTTCAATCATTCCATCAGACTGCCGATGGTTGGGGGTAGTGCGGGTCTTGTCTATATCTAATAATTTGCATAAGGCTTTGAACAAATTTGATTCGAATTCTCGACCTTGATCTGTATGTATACAATATGGGACACCATAACGACATATAAACTCGGTCACTAAAGTATCTGCAACAGTTTGTGCTGTATGATCTGCAATAGCATAAGATTCTGTCCATTTTGTGAAATAGTCTCCTACAACCATTATATAAGAATGACCACGGTCAGAAGTTGGTAAAGGGCCAAGAATATCTATGGCAATACGTTCCAATGGGAAACCGGATTGCACATTTTTCATTGGGGCCTTTCCTCGACCTGGGCCAGGTTTTCGCCTAGAACATAGATCACATTCATTGCACCACCTAGAGACATCACTAGTAAGACCAGGCCAGTAAAACCTTGATTTAATGGCGTTCACAGTCTTGTCTCTACCAAAGTGTCCTGCAACTCTATTACTATGTAATTGGTCAAAAATATATCTGCGGATATTGCTAGGGGTAACCAAAAGATTGACTTTACCTCCGATATCCTTATCAGAAATTTTATATAAAACCTCATTTACCAGGGTCAATTCATGCCATATATTGAATAAAACTTTAGTACCGTGGCTATATTTCGAAATAGATTGTAAGGATGGCTTTTCCTTGTCCGATTGCATTGCATGTATCAAGGGACGTAATGTAGGGTCTTTTAATTGGAAATCTCTAAGCTGATCATTTGACCAAGTGTCAATCCATGTACTTACAAATTTTTCTGGTGAAATAAAACTAATTTCATTTTGATTGTCTTTATTTGCTTTTTCGTGCCCTTTACTTGATTTTGATTTAGAATTAATATCAGAAGTCACGGGTTCGAATTCCGCACTTGGAACAATTTCAGTTGATAATGTACTTTTCTTTGCTTGGTTTCTAGTAACAACAGAAATATTATTCTCTTTAATCGGGTAACAGTCAGTACAATTTTCGCGCTTGCATTTTGAGTGTGCAATTCTACTAAGGGAATCAGCATTCCCGTGCAAACTTCCTTTTCTGTGCTCAATTTCAAAATCATATGTGTCTAAAATAGCTAGCCAGCGCGCAACCATACCCTCAGGCTCTTTGAAATTCTTTAACCATTTAAGTGAACTATGATCTGTACGTACTAGAAAAGGTCTACCCCATAAATAATGTTTAAAATGACGGACAAAATGAACAACGGCTAGCAATTCCTTATAAGTAGTACAGTATTTGCGCTGAGATTTATTTAAGCTCTTACTTCCGTACGCAATTACCTTTTCCTCCCCATTTTGAACTTGTGATAAGATGGCGCCCATACAGAAATTAGAACAATCTGTATCCAGAATAAAGCGTCCTGTTGTTGTAGGATACGCTAAAATTGGCGCCTCAATTAACTTTGACTTCAATGTTGTAAATGAATTTTCACATGCCTCGGACCAATGAAAACGGCTATTTTTATGCGTAAGTTGTGTAAGGGGATATGCAATTGTGCTAAAATTTTCTACATATTTCTTGTAATAATTTGCAAGTCCAAGAAAACTTTTAACATCAGAAACAGACATCGGTTTTGGCCAATTTTTAACAGCATCTATTTTAGCTGGATCACAAGCCACCCCATCCCCAGATACTACATGGCCTAGATAAGCGACCTCCCTCTGAAATAATACACATTTCTTTGGTTTCAATTTTAAATTTGCTGACTTTAATCTGTCGCAGACAAGCGTTAAGTTTTCTAATGCTTTTTCAAATGTGTCGCCATACACAATTATGTCGTCCAAATATACCAGACAGCGTTCGAATCTCAGGCCACTTAGTACAAGTTCCATTAGACGTTCGAATGTGGCTGGACTGTTTGCTAGCCCAAATGGCATAAAATTAAAATGAAACAAGCCTCTGTGCGTCGCAAATGCAGTTTTATGTTTATCGTCAGTATCCATGGCAACTTGCCAAAATCCACTAGCTAGGTCAAGAGTACTAAACCAAGAAGAACCCGCCAATTGGTCAAGAGAATCAGAAATATTAGGCAAAGGATAGGCATCTTTACGCGTAATATCATTCAACTTTCTATAATCTACACAGAATCTAACTGAATTATCTTTCTTTCGTACTAAGACAATAGGACTAGCAAAAGCAGAATTGCTTTCTGAAATTATACCATTTTCTAACATGTCATTTATTTCTTTATCGGCAATTTCACGTTGCGCAATAGGCAAACGTCTTGGAGGAAGCTTAATTGGACGGTTATCACCGGTGTCTATTGTATGTTTTACTACATCAGTACAACCAAGTTTCCCATCAGGCCCTACAAAAATATCTTGGTAATTTATCAGAAAATTTCGCAATCGTTCAGATTGTGATTTCGAAAGATTTTCGCAAGACTTTTCATACATGGGCATTAAATGCTCCGGAAGTACATCATTTTCCATAGAAACGTTGAAATTTGTACCGTGTGAAACTACTTCTGCTGACGAAATTTGAGATAAATTTGCTATTTCATAACCTTGTTTCAGCTTTACAGGCTCTGAATTTAAATTCAAAATAGAGAATACAACTTCTTTGTTGTTGCTTTCTACAAGAGACCTGGCTACAAATAGATCTTTACGCTGCAAAATTTTATCATTAGGTTCTACGATACCAAAAGTACCATTTTCCCATGAATCAAGTAATTTACCCTTTAATAACAATTCACATTTTGCAGGAATGCTGATCGTTTCCGAAACTGAAACGCGAGTGCATACATTTGTATTTTCTCTTTTCAACTGCACTTTGAAATTTCTTATTTTAAGAATACCCTTGCCCCAACTAGTAGTAACATCAAATTTTTCTAGAAAGTCCTGGCCCAATAAACCATCAATTTTATCTAACTGGGCAACAACCAAATTGTGTTCAAACATACGACCGTTAATTTTAAGCTTGAGTTTACATTGTCCGAAAATATTCAATGGAGTACCGTCAGCGCCTTTAAGCACAACATCTATGTTATTAAGCGCTGGCAAACTAGCCAAGGATTTATAACAGTCATAGGTCAAAATACTACAAGAGGCACCAGAATCAATTAATAAATCCTTTTCACTACCATCAATAACACAGGGTAGAAACCAACAACCCTGTGAAATAGCTCTAACATTAACAGAAGGCCTTATGTTTGAATCACAATTAAAATTTTGCAAAAGGACTGGGCTTTCGGCCTCAAACTCAGCCCGTTCTAGTTTAACGAATTTTGATTTGTGGTATTTTTAATTTCATTAGGAAGCGTACATGTAGACTGCGCTGGCGCATTGCCAAGGTTGTAATTATCTTGATTGTATACTGATCTATTCTGTTTTAACGGACAGTAGGTACTAATGTGACCCTCTTCGTGACAATTATAGCATACTCTTTGACGGCGAGCGGATCTATTGCCCTGTCTTTTATTATTACCTGACATATTATTGACTGAAAGTAAATCAATTTTATCATTTAGAGAAGAGACAAGTTTCTCTAGCGATGTTTGAGTATTTACGTCTTGATTTTGTACGGGACGGATATATTCTTCATTACTAGGCTTACAAGTAGTAAATGAGTCAAATGCCTCAAATTCTGTTGCAAGAGAAATGGCACTATCTAATGAAGAAGGGTGCCCGAATTGCACGTGGCGTCTGAGTTCTGACCTATTTAATCCCTCTATAAATTGATCTACAATTAAGGTTTCTAATGTTTTGTGCGGCATGTCGGGGTAAGCTTTTATACCGAGACGCTTTAAATGATAACCATATTCAGCAGGGGATTCTTGCTTATTTCGTCTCTTATTTCTAAATTCAAACTTATAACTGGAGGTTCTTTCACTTGGGTTGAAACGTTTATTGAGAGCTTCTCTCAGACAAGAATAATGGCTCAACTCTGTTTGAGACAATTCTTCCAAAACACATTGCGCACGGCCTCTGAGGCAAATTGCCAAGTTTTGGGCTTTGTCAAGATCAGACCACCTATTGTATTTTGCTACCTGTTCAAAATGGCTAATAAACAAGCCAAAGTCAGATTCGCCATTGAATTTATCGGGCTCTCTTTCTCTACGACGAGGCAAGTTCTCAAATTGGCGATAGCCAAGATTTAGTGGTGTTATACCTTCATTAAAATCTATCGATTGATTTTGGTTTATTACGTCACAATGATGACGTGTAGGCCTACTGTTTACATTAGTGTCGTAGCCATTTTGACAGCTAGATGTACTATTCATGGACATTGCTGTTTGTGGAATTGTAGAGGCATCGTGCCAAATGTCCGGCAAGGTTTGCTCTATTTCATTAAAATCTAATTTTCTTTTTGGAGTTTGCATTACGGATTTACTGGAGTTACCTCTCCATGGCGTGAGAAAGTCAAGCAAACTTTTGAACATAATTATTGAAGTACAGACTAGTAAAATAAATACGGAAAATACTGATGGTAAATTTATATGAACAGTACACTACTATGATAATAATATATAAATGCACAAACGATCCTGGTCACGGTGCACCAGTGTAAACGGGAAACAGTCTTTCGGTTCGATATCACAGGACCGTTTGTGTAAATTAAACAAAAGAAATGAGAATAAAGGCAAATGTAAGTTTTATGAATTGTATTAAATATTTAAGTCATCATATTTCATAATTAACATGCATATAAAATAAATAAGGTAGGGGAAATAAAAGAAAATCGGAAAACTTCCGAGAAATGAAAACAACGGCTTACCGCAATGGTGGTCAGAGCGCTTCTCCCTTTTATGACGTCAAACCTTCACGTCCAAGTGTTCGTTCAAGTTTGACGTCATAAACATGTAAATTAACAGGACACTTGTTAATAGCAATTAACATGCAGAATGGGATAAATTTAAGTTGGCAAAAGTGCCAAATGATTCCAAATACTTATTGTTTAGCAGCGTAATAATATTGCCTAACTTTAAACAAGAAAAGTGATCGTATAGTGTTTCAAAAGTGATCGTATAGTGTTTCAAAAGTGATTGTAAAGTATCAGTACTAGCATAATGGAAATTAAGATATCAGAATTAAATAGAAATATAGTACTTATATAAAGTAAATTTGGTCATCTATTACAAATGTAAGACCTAATACTTGTTCTGCTGCTGTTTATGGTGAATTAGGAAGATATCCATTATATGTGTCCCGTTATGTTAGAATAATTAAATTTTGGTGCAAGTTGAAAAACTCGGATAATATCATTTTAAATACAATGTATAGAGAAGGTGTAATTGATTGTAAAAGAGGGTGTAAAAATTGGGTCTCAAATGTGAATAAGTTGTTATGTGATTATGGTTTTGCTGATATTTTTGATAGTGATAATTATATAGATCCTAAATTGTTTCTTCAAAATTTTAAAAGTAGAGTTATTGATACGTATAAACAAGAATGGGCCAGTATCCTAGATCGAAGTTCTGTTTTATGTAATTACAAACATTTTAAATCGTGTCTTAGTTACGAAAATTATCTTGACATTTTACCACGTAAATTTAGAATGTATTTTTGTCGATTAAGACTATCTGTTCATCCTCTCAAAATACAAACAGGAAGGTATGCCACTAATAACATTCCTCGTGAACAAAGATACTGTCAGTGCTGTAATGTTTTAGATATAGAGGATGAGTATCATTTCATATGTGTGTGTTCAAGTTTTGTAGATTTACGTAAAAAATATATAAAAAGTTACTATTATAACAGACCATCAAGGGCTAGGTACGTTTTGGATCGTTTTTGGCCCAAAATTTTGAGAAAATTAAATATTGAATATAAATAAATTATTTAATGTCAATTTACCAAGCAACATATATGCAATTAAAAACTAACGTTCTTTTGTATCGCGGCAACGTCGATGACGTCACGAATGACGTCAATCACCTTCTAGTTCGGGCAAAATTCGCGAAAATGGGTAAATTTTGGTGCAATTCTACAAATATAAGGTAAACGCATTTTTTAACCGCTTAGGTTTTTACATTTTATATTACAATAAAATAATAGCTATAAACTATCACCTACTATTTTGTGGTTACTGCTTGCGCACTTCTTTTAATTATCCAAAGTTTACACTCCGTCTGTCAGCTGTTTACATAATGGCAAATGGCGCCGGGTAGTTAAGGGGCGTAATCGAGTATATATTGATAGTAGGAGAGGCTCCTGTTCTATTAGTGTTGCGATAAATATCACCGTACATTTTAACAGACTAGAATATTTCTCTTTAGTGTGCTTTATTTTAAAAGTGTATTTTAAATACATACTTTTAATATTCTACTGTACTGTAAACACATTTTATTGTTTGATTTCATTAAACCTGTCAATTGCATACTGATTATACGGTCAATGCACACAATATATTAATCTTCGTTAAATGTTCGGTAAATTTCGTGAGATGTGAGTAGTAAGATGTGATTAAATTGCAATTCTCATCGAAATATTTACACTGACCGTTATAGCGCAATATAATTTAGGGTAAACTGCAGTTTTATAATTTCTAATGTCCAAGTGTTTAAAGATCGAGACCGCGTATCTCCATTTTTTTCTTATTTATAGCTATTTTTAACACTATTGAAGCTATGATGTTTTATGTTGTGTATTTTGTTTTTTAATATGTTTTGCACTTATTTTGTTAAAACTATACTCTCTTTAAATAACTTAGTTTCAGAATTAATAATTAGAAGCCATTCGGATTAAATCAATAAATGTCATTTCAGTGTCGTAAAATACAATACAAAACGAGACAACTCAGTGTTTCTAAGTTGTTTTATATCCAGGTAGACAATTTGGCACTTGGCCATTTTCATTAAAATATACTTCAAAAATAAAAAAATTAAAAGGTTTAAAATAAAAAACAATGACAAAAGTAAGGATTGAACCACTGACCTTTCTGAGGTATTCACTTAACCCACTGTGCTATTGCAGGTGTGATGAAACCATATACATTACCATATATATTATATTATATAAGATACTGTCTTGTGATGAGTATTAATATTCATGCTCTACGGACAGAAGGTTGTCTTCTCCAGAAGCAAATCTCGAATAAAATCACGTTTCAGAAAATTATTCCCATTTCATTACTGACGGCGTCGGATAATATTAAAGCTAAATATTTCTTTAAAAAATACATATCTGCAAAGCTTATTCAAAACTGAATCAACCTAAGTGATAATTGATCAGGAAGTTATATCTTCTTTTTTTACCGCCAACACTCAACCAACTTATGGTAGTTAATCGATAGCTTGTGTATTTTTAAACCTCACTAGCTTGAAATATATACTGCGGAAAATCTGTTGTTAACAGGGTGTGCGGTTATTACGTAGGGTTTTCCCTGTCGACCATTTCCCGCAAATAGATGAGAACATAGAAGCCGTCAGTGCTATGAATGGTGTTATAAATGTCGTGTTTTGGAAGTTTTTGTTGAAACTTCTCCAATTTCCTCCAGAGGCGTGCACGTCGCGGAGAAGGCACACGGAAGGACATAGTCAAGTCATCATAAGTACCAGAGGTGATTGGTTGACCTGTCGTGACTTACTCTGAAGGTTTGGCGCTAATAGATGCCGTTTTTGTTGTCGTCAGTCAGAAAGTTGATGCCTTGACGGTATTGTCGTCTCCTTTACCACCAAAGAACGAAGAATGGGCTTACAGAAAGTATCTGCTTGAAAAAGACGTCCCAGATGCTATAATCTCGGACATATGGTTATTCCGGCGCCGAGTATAAATAAACTTAAAACACACTCACTTTTGTTGAAAACAAAACAAAAAAACAACAACACATTTTCTGTAGTAATTTTTCAAGTGTTGTAAAATGAATAAGAAATTCCTCTTATGCCGCCGATTATTTTTAGAACACAAACATAAAAGTTCTTTTTTTTTTATTTTTCAAATAAACAGTAATCACTTCAGCGCGCGCAAATATCGTTTTCAAATTAAAGTTTTAAAGATATGTTAATGACTTCCCAATGCTCGACTGTAAGTAATTTGTGTTTTTTTTTTTTTTTTTTTTTTTTTTTTTTTTTTTTTTTTTAATTAAAGCTTCTTATTCTTTAATATTTTTTATGTATCTCATAATCTGTATTGAAAATTTGAATTTTATTACAGATGGACTATCAAATTATGATGTATGCCCTAGAATTGAATAAACTTTCTAATTACACAATACGGGGTCATACTGATCTTTGCGTCTTTCTCT